>NW_006921713.1:2701319-2701831 GCF_000298275.1 Orycteropus afer afer
TAGTCAAGATCCATCTGACATCAGCAATGATATATCTCATCCCACAACCTCTTCTGAATCTGGCTTGCATTTCTGGAAGTTCCCTGTCAAAATACCGTTGCAACTCTTTTTGAATTATCTTCAGCAAGATTTTACTTGCATGTGATATTAATTATTTTTTTCAATAATTTCTTCATTCTGTGAGATCACCTTTCTTTGGAATGGGTACAAATATTCATTTGTCCAGGTAGTTATTTGTCCAGGTAGCTGGCTTCCAAATTCTTGGCATATATGAGTGTTGCCTATGCGGCATCCATTTGTTGAAACATCTCATTGGGTATTCCCTCAATTCCTGGAGCCTTGTTCTTTGTCAATCCTTTCAGTGCAGCTTTGACTTCTTCCTTCAGTACTGTTGGTTCTTAATCATATACCACTTCTTGACATGGATGAATATCAACTAATTCCTTTTGGTACAGTGACTGGGTGTATTCCTTCTATCTTCTTTTGATGTTGCCTGCATAATTTAATATTCT
>NW_006921713.1:2702241-2703962 GCF_000298275.1 Orycteropus afer afer
CCCTCCATATATAAACCTTTCCTTGACCCTCCACAACAATTAACTAATACTGTATTTGTCCTTCTGTGATTGACTTATTTCACTCAGCATAATATTCTCCAAGTTCATCCATATTATGTGATGTTCTGCAGGCTCAGGCTCTACATTATTCTTTAGTGCTGCATAGCATTCCATTATGTGCACATACCATAGTTTGGTCATCCACTCTTCCATTGAAGGGCACTTAGGTTGTTTCTATCTTTTTGCTATTGTAAGTGGTGCTGTGATGAATACGACTGTGCATATATTTATTCCTGTCCTTGTTCTCAGCTCTCTAGGATATATATTTTGTAATGGAATTGCTGGGTCAAATGGCATCTCCAACTCCAGCTTTCTAAGGAATCGCCATGCTTTCCATCATTGCTTTCCACAGTGGTTGGATCAGTTCACAGTCCCACCAGCAGTGTATGAGAGTTCCAATCTCTCCACATGCCTGCCAGCATTTGTTATTTTCTGTCTCGTTGAACCTTGCCATCAGTGCTGGGGTGAGATGGTATCTTGTTGTTTTGATTTGCATCTCTCTGATGGCCAATGATTGTGAGCATCTCTTCACATGTGTTACTGGACCACCTGAATATCCTCCTTGTTGAAGTGTCTATTCATGTCTTGTGCCCATTCTTCAATGGCTTGTTAATTCCTTTGGTGTTGAGGCATTGGAGTTTTCTACAAATCTTAGAGAAAAATCTCTTGCCAGATATGTAATTTTTGGCAAATAATGAATTTGTTGCTGTCATATTTGTTATGTGCATTTTCGTGGTGTCGATTTCTTTGTTCCGTACAATTTTCTATGCTGAGCTCGTTTTGTTTAGGAATCATGTTATCACTTACTTCGTTGCTACTGTTTTAGTATTTGCTAAATATTTATGCTGGTCTTCTTTATATTTTGATGTTAAAGATGATCATTTTTACCTGAGGTTACCCTGTGATTTATAGTTGTTTTTTTTTTCTCCAAGTTTAGAACAGTCTGTTCTATCTTGTAGCTCTCTTGACATCCCTACCATCTAGAAGTTCTGTAGATTTTTCCTTCTTTTTGGTTTGTAGTTGTCCTCATTTGTCAATTGATGTCTCTGGTTCCCTGTTTACAATCTTGTAGGCTTATTTATTTTGGAAACTTCCATCGCTGGGTTGGTTTCTGGGTTACACACATGATGATGTATTTTAATGGTCAGTTGTTGTTGGTTATTGTTATTTTTCTGTCCAAAGGGCTCCTTTAAGCATCTCTTGTAAGGTTGGTCTAGTTTTAACAAATTCCTTAATTTCTTCTTAACTGGAAATATCCTAATTTCACCATCATATCCGAGGGACAATTTTGCTGGGTACATAATTCTTGGTTGGGAATTTTTCTCTTTCAGGGTCTTATACATACCATCCCATTGTCTTCTCACCTGCATGGTTTCTGCTGAGAAATCCTAGCTTAGTCTTACTGGTTGCCCCTTGTAGGTATATTTTCATTTTTCCCATGCTCCTTTCTTAATTCTTTTTTGTCTTTGGTTTTGGTAAGTTTGATAATAATATGTCTTGGTGATTTTCTTATGGGGTTTATCCTGTTTGGGGTTCGTTGGACTTCCTGAATGGATATATTCTCATCTTTCATCATACCAGGAAAATTCTCTTCCAACAAATCTTTGACAATTTTCTCTGTGGTTTGTCTCTTCCTGTTCTGGAATTTTGATTTCATGTAG
>NW_006921713.1:2704951-2707220 GCF_000298275.1 Orycteropus afer afer
AGCACAGTCATCCCTGCAGCCCTTGGTGACCAGGGCTGATCTTTAGGTCAATTCTCAGGTCCCAACACCACTTGGAAATATTCAGGCTGTTGGTCCCATCAGAGTAGCTGAAGTCTGCAGCTCTGACCATCTCTGTACTCACTGTTTTTGCTCAGGTTTTTCCACTAGTTGGTACCTAATCCACTTCTGTATAGTTCCTTTCAAAGCTCAGGGCTCCAGGATTATCTTCTGTATCTCTGTCAATTGTTTTTTCTTTTCTTTGTTGTAGCTTGTCTGCCTATTCCTCTATCTTACCAGAAGTCCCTTTCTTGTCTTTTTAATGACCTCTTGATCTCTTTATGGATGATGTTCTTGTTGTCATCCCACAATTCCTCTGGTTTTCAGTCACTGGTGTTCAATGCATCAAATCTATTCTTTAGATATCCTCTAAATTCAGGAGAGATATAATCAAGATCATATTTTGGCTCTCATGGACTTGTGTTAATTGTCTTCAGCTTCAACTTGAACCTGCATATGAACAATTGATGGTTTGTTCCGTAGCTCCTGGCCTTGCTAAAAATATTGAGCTTCTCCTTGCCTCTTTCCACAAATGTAGTTGACCTGATTCTTGTGTATTCCACCTGGTGAAGTCCACATGAATAGCCACCATTTATATCGTTGAAAAAAGATAGTTACATTGAATAAGTCATTGGTCTTACAAAATTCTAACATGCAATTTCTGTCATTATTTCTATCACCAAGGCTATATTTTCCAACTACTGATGATTCTTCTTTGCTTCCATCTTTTGCATTCCAATCACCAGTAAAAATCAATGCATCTTGATTGTATATTTGGTCAATTTCAGATGTCAGAAGTTGGTAAAAATCTTTAATTTCCTTGTCTTTTGCTTTGGTGGTTGGTACATAAATTTGAATAATAGTAGCAGTAACTGGTTTTCCTTGTATGAATATGTTTATTATCATATCACTGACAGCACTGTACTTTAGGATAGATCTTGAAATATTCTTTATGAAGATGATTGCCACTCCTTTCCTCCTCAATTTTCCATGCCTGGAAGGCATAGTAGATCATATGATTGGCTGATTCAAAATGGCCAAAACCAGTCCATTTCAGCTCACTAATGCCTAGGATATTGATCTTTGTGTGTTCCATTTCATTTTTGACAACTTCTAATATTCCTAGATTCATACTTCATACATACCATGTTCTGATTATTAATGGATGTTTGCAGCTGTTTCTTCCCATTTTGAATTGTGCCACATCAACAAATGGAGGTCCTGCAAGCTTTACTCCATTCAAATCATTAAGGTTGACTCTACTTTGAGGAGACAGCTCTTCCCTAGTTGTATTTTGAGTGCCTTCTGATCTGAGGGGCTCATCTTCTGACACTGTATCAGGCAATGTTTCAGAGCTCTAAGGGGCCATCCACTTCTCAAAGAATTGGCCAGTGAAAACCTTGTGATTAGATAGATAGATAGATAACATATATGAATAACACAACTCAATATGTTTGCTTATGAACCTATTCATTATTTTGTAGAAAGAAAGAAGGAGTAAGGAAGGAAGGAAAGAAAGGAGGGAGGAAGGGAGGATGGAAGTAGGGAGGAAAAATGGGAGGGAGAAAGAAAGGATATCTTTACTACATTTAGATATGTGGACCCATAATTGTACAATTTTATCTTTTAAGTAATAGAGCCATATTCTCTTTTTAAAGTTCTTAAATCACAGATACAATTTTTTAAGGAACCAATGTTGTAAACTATGAATTACTATGACTTTGTATTTTTTCTCTTTCTTCCTACTTTCTTTGTATAACTCCATAGCTTATCAGTGCATCAAAATTTCAGGAAAATATATATATATATATATATATATATATATATATATATATATATAATTAAAGTCGTTCCATTTATTTTGTGTATATCTCAGGCAGGAGCTTTTGCAAGTGAAAAATTAAAAATATTTACTGCCTTGTGCCACCACAGTTCCTGTTTCATTCAAGTTTACTTTATTTTCACAGAGAAAGCCTGTAACAAACACAGCAAAACTGGCTCCTTTTCACACTATGATCCATCTTCCCTGTCTCTTTTTAAAAATCAGATTTCCTGAAACACTGGTCATATCCAGAGTTCCCTCACTGACTCACCAACATTCTGTTTCACCCCTACTTGTTGTTGTTGTTGTTGTTGTTATGTGCCGTCGAGTCGGCCCCGACTCATAGCGACCCCTCCTTGGGTTTCCGAGGCAGTATCACTACGGAAGTAG
>NW_006921713.1:2707635-2713017 GCF_000298275.1 Orycteropus afer afer
ATATATAAATGGAAGTTGGATCAATTTGAGAAAATGCAGCATATACAAGAAATGAAAAACAACAAAGGTAAAATAAAATTCTTTAATTGTCCTAAGAAAGATAATTTTTGCTCCTAATAAATGAGAAAGGAGCTCTGATGAACTAGTAGGTAATACATTTAGCTGCTAAACAAAAAATCGGTAGTTCGAATCCACCAGCTGCTCTGCAGGATAAAGATGAGGCAATCTACTTCCATAAAGATTTACAGCCTTAAAAATCCAATGGGGATTTCTAAGAGTCAGAATTGACTCAGTGGCAGTGGGTTTGATTTGGTTTTGAAAGGGAATGTTGTAAAAAGGATCAATTCAAAAAAAGGAACAGATGCTTACATTTTCAAAAATATGATAGATGAAATTGAAAAAAAAATATAAATATACTGTGGTAAATTATTAGAGAAAATATATTTCATGGTAGACAAAGAATTTTTCTAAAAAGTATAAAAAAAAAAAGAAAGAAAGACTTAGAGGGCTCATTGAAAAGTTAAATATTTAAAGTTTAAGAAACAAAAAGTAAAAGCAAATGTTGAGGAATTTTCTAGATATAGCATGAGAAGAAAATTTCACAAAACTTAAATACACATTTCTCCAGATTAAAAGGCCCACTTCAAGTAACATGAATCTAATATTACAAAACCTGAGAGAAAAACCATAACCTAAGCTTAAAGTGTAGCATAAGTTTCCAAGGAGAAAAGATAGGTCAAGGATAACAATAGCCTCAGACTTCTTGATAGCAACCCAAATACTAAAATGTGGCAGAAGATTTCAGATTCTGAGAGAAAATATTCTCTCTAGAACTCTCAGCCTACCAAACTTATCAAGCAAATATGAAGGTATATTTAAGAAATCGTTAAATATATAAGGATGAAAATATACTTACTAGATAAAGATGATGTTACAAATGTTCACCAACTAGTTTGATATATATACAATCAATCAATATGTATTATATCATAGTAAAAATCACTATCCTAGACTGGAAATTTCAGCTGAATGAATATTGGCTCTGTTTCCATGTCCCCTTTAGATGTTTTATAAAGTGCATAAACTAACAAAAGATGACAATATATATGGCAAAAGGATGACATAGGAGTCAGGAAACAAAGGGTCATGAACTTCAGAGTGGAACCAAGATCACAAAGTGCAGCAAGCCTGGAGAGCAACAGACCAAGATTGTAAGGAAGGATGGAGGGCTATGGTAGTCTCCAAGGGAAAAAATGGAATTAACATAATTTGCTGATTTCCTGTTCTGTTCTCCCATCCCCTCATCCCCTTTCAGCAGGTCAAACCCTCAGGGGCAACAAAGAGAGCAGAGAGAGCTGTCTATACAGCAGGCTGTCTCATCTGCTCTGGATCCAAGCCATTTTGCACAGAGAATGAGTTTCCACTGTTTAATAGTCAAAATTTCTTGTATTCACCTACCCTGATGGGAAGAACAAATAAGACAATACTTATAATTAATTATATTATTTATTTATATCATTGATATCAAAACAGTCACTGAGCATATCACAGATGTATTATCTAGAATCTCTAAGAATATCACATATTCTTCTGAACCTCTCCTATTAAAGTTGTCCCCATATCTTCTAGCAATGGAGACCAGTCAAAACCACTGGTAGGTCTTATTCACTGAGCCCTGTCAAGTTGATTCATAATGACCCTATAGGACAGAGTAGAACTGCTCCACAGAATTTTGAAGGCTCTTTACAGAAGCAAACTGGCACATCTTTCTCCCACAGAGGGCTGTTGAGTTAAACTGGTGACCTCTCCTTTAGCAATGGAGCACTTAACTGCTGTGCCACTAGGGCTTCTAAATCTTTTCTAGAAACTTTTTAATTTCTTAAAATTCTTTGTCCTCAAAAGTTATCAGCATAATAATGGAATTCTGTTGCCAGAACTAACGCCCTTGTTCATAGTGTGGTCTTAACTAAAAAACTTAACTGAAATTTGTTTAAATTTCACTGTTTTAGAGTCTGGATCCTATGCTTACCTCATTTCTGAAATGAAACAGAAAAAATATTTGTCATTTCCATACTGTAATTCTCCAAGTGGCCTGTAGAGTTTTCCTAAATTTACAACTTAACTTCTTATTTAGAACATCTATTCATGATGTCTCTGTCACCTTTATAATAGATTGACCTCCAAATCCCCTTCTAAAATCCTTCTAAATATTGTCTACACAAAGTTTAAGCATTTGGAAAATAAAATTGATAGGCATCGAAAGGTATGATGGACCACGTGTCAAAAAAGTTAAGAATGGGTACTTAGAAATATAATTTAAAAATTGAAAAATCAAGATAATTTTTAACTCTAGGAAAAAGATAAATAAAATTTCCAAAGAACAGTGTTTATAATCACAATTTAGACTTGTTTCTGCAGAGACTAAAAGCACTTAATTTAACCAGAAAGTTAAAATATTGAGAAGATGGTAGAAAGACACTGTGTGCATATGTAGCCTCCAATGGATTGAGGGAATAGGGCTGGGTAGCAGGTAACACAATTTATCACTTAACATGATACATTTATTTTTATTGAAATAAAATTCACATACTGTCAAATTAACACTTTTAAAGTATATAATTTTTTGTATTTTAGTATATTCACAAAATTATGCAATCATAACTACTATTTACTTCCAAACTGAAAAAAGTAATCCCATACCTGTTAGCATTCTCCTCTCCCCTCAATCTCAGGCAACATTAATCTATCTCTGTGGATTTACCCATTAGTGATACTTCTTATAAATACCAGTTGCCTTCAAGTCAGTTCCAACTCATGACAACTCCATGTGTGTCAGAGTAGAACTGTGCTCTATAGACCTTTCAATGGCTGTTTATTTTTTTCAGAAGAAGACTGCCAGACCTTTCTTTCAACGTGCCTCTGGGTGAACTGGAATCTCCAATCTTTCAGTCAGCAGCCAAGCACATTAACTTTTTGCACTACTTAAGAACTTCGGAAGGAAGATGGGCAAATCTACCTCTGTAGTGATACTGCCTTGGAAACCCAAGGAAGGGTCACTCTGAGTCGGGTCCAACTGGATGGCACACAACAACAACAACAACAGGAACTCATCTGTAAAACACAATCATATAATATACGATCTTTTGTGTATAGCTTCTTCCACTTAACATAAAGTTTTTGAGATTCATCAATGTCATATCCATACTTCATTCCTTTATACAAGGGAATAACATCCCATTGTGATGGATATATCACCTTTTCTTTATCCACTCATCGGTTGATAGACATTTATGCTAATTCATATATTAGCTGTTATGAATATTGCTGTTATAAACACTTGTGTACAGGTATTTGTATGGGCACGTATTTTCAAAGTTCTTGGGTATATGCCTGAGAGTGGAATTGCTGGGCCATATGTTAACCAAACGTTTAGCTTTACAAGGAACTGACAAACCACTCTCCTAAGTGGCTGCAATATTCTATATTCTCACCAGCAATATCTGAGGTTCCAATTTCTCTGTAACCTTGCCTTATTATTGTCGGTCTTTTCATTACAGCCATCCTAGTGATTATGAGGGAGCTCTGGTAGTATAGTGCAAAGGGCGCTTTACTGCTAACCAGAAGGCTGTCAGTTCAAACCCACCAGCCACTCCTCAGAAGGAAGGTTGGACAATCTACTTCCGTAGTGATACTGCTTCGGAAACCCAAGGATGGGTCACTATGAATTGGATCCAACTCGACGGCACATAACAACAACAACAGTGATTATGAAGAGGTATCTCATTTGAGGTTTTGATTTGCATTTTCTTTTTTTTTTCTTTTTATTGTGATTTGGGTGAAAATTTACAGAGCAAATACACTTTCCATACAGCAGTTCACATATACTTTGTCTCATGACATTGACCACAATTTACCACAATACAGCATCTCCCCTCCTTCTTCCTCCCGATAATTACGTCTTCCCTGTGTCCATCCCTCCATGCACTCCTGCCCCCTGAGCTGTCTCTCTGTGCATAAGTAACCCTTCTTTCTACATACTTGTTCTCTCCAAGGAGTGTATTTACCTCAGGTAAATGTTCAACTCATATGCCTGTTTATTGTTTGGCTGGAAGCCACAAGCGTGTGTTCAGTTCCAGACCTGAAGGGTAGCTAGGGGCCATAGTCTCAGTAGTTCCAGACTCTATTCAGGCCAGCAAACCTGGTCCCCCCTGCCCTTTTTTTTTTCCAAATGATTTTGAGTTTTGTTCCACATTGTTCTCCCTCTCTATCCAGGATCTCCTACATAGATCCTCTTCCAGTGGTTGACAGTAGTAGCCGAGCACCATCTATTTCTTCTGGTCTCATAGTCGTATAGGCTGCAGATTAGATGGTGTACCAATTGCTAGGACTAATTGTTTCCATGAATTTTTGGTTTTCTTCATTCTTCTTGCCTCTGGATGATGAGAGACCAATTGTTGCGTCTAGATGGCAGCATGCAAGCTTTTAAGATCCCAGTCGCTACTCGCCAAAGTAGGAGGTGGAACAATGTTTCGTGTAGTATATTATGACAATTGAGCTTGATGTCCTCTGCAACTATGGTCCCGAGCCCACAGGTTCAACTACTCGGTCCCCCTGGGTAACTGGCTGTGACCAAGCAGTGACTACAACTTTGTCCATTGTCAGCTCCACTATACACCTGGGAATTCCGATCATACACATAAAGTTCTAGGACCACTGTCTGCCAACCCTATACATGTTCTTGGGTTCACTCCCCACTTCATAGACATACCTAATATTTCAGCCTGTCCACCCACCTATCCATCCATATACCTGTGTCTGCCTTCACTGACCACGCTGTACTATATGTGTAAAAGGGGTCATCTTTGTTGTCTGTAATTCCCACGTACCTCTCTATGTCTTTCTCTTCCTCAATGCCACTATATTTATCACTCACATTTAGTACATTGCCCTTCTCTTCACACAAATCAAAACTTATCTCTATCTATCTAACAGTATTCCCTACCCTACCCTCCCACCCCTGGTAACCAACAAAGAAAATATCCTTCTATATATAAACGTTTCCTTGACTTTTACAGTAACAGACTAATAAAATATTTGTCCTTTTGTGATTGACTTATTTCACTCAGCATAGTGTCCTCCAAGTTCATCCACATTATGCGGTGTTTTGCAAGATTCTATATTATTTTTATGGTTGTACCATTTTACAGTCCCACCAGCAGTGTATGAGCATCCCAGTCTCTCCACATCCTCGTCAGCATTTGTTATTTTCTGTCTCATTGAACTTTGCTACTAGTGCTGGAGCAAGATGGTATCTCATGGTTGTTTTGATTTACATCTCCCTAATAGCTAATGAGGGAGCTCTGGTAGCATAGTGGCTAAGAC
>NW_006921713.1:2734520-2735855 GCF_000298275.1 Orycteropus afer afer
AAAAAAAGAAAATACCTTGGCTTGAGTTAGGCACACCTTAGTCTTCAAAGTGACATCTTTAGAGGCATCTTTAATAGACACCTTAAAGAGGTCTTTTCCAGCAGATTTACCCAACATAATACAGCATTTAATTTCTTTACTGCTGCTACCAGGGCCATTGATTGTGGATCCAAGTAAAATGAAATCCTTGAAAACTTCAGTCATTTTTCCATTTATCATGATGTTCCTTATTGCTTCAATTTTGAGGATTTTTGTTTTTTGTGTGTTGAAGTGAAATCTGTAATAAAGGCTGAAGTCTCTGATCTTCATCAGTAAGTGCTTCAGCTCTTCTTCACTTTCAGAAAGGAAGGTTGTGTCATATACATATTGCAGTTTGTTAAGGAGTCTTCCTCCAACCCTAATTCTGCATTCTCTTTAATATAGTCAAGCTTCTCAGATTGTTTTCTCACCATACAGATTGAACAAGTATGGTAAAAGGATACAACCCTGATGCACATCTTTCCTGATTTTAAACCATGCAGTATCCCCTTGTTCTGTTCAAACAACTATCTTTTGGTCTAGGTACAGGTTCCCCATAAGTACAATTAAATGTTCTGGAATTTCCATTCTTCACAATGTTACCCATAGTTGTTACGGTTCAAACAATTTAATGTCTTTGCAAAGTCAAGAAAACTAAAGTGAATATCTTTCTGGTATTGTTTGTTTTCAGCCAAGATCCATCTGACATGAACAATGATATCATTTGTTCCAAATCCTCTTCTGAATTCGACTAGAATTTCTGGAAGTTTCCATCAATATACTGTTGCAACTGTTTTTGCATTGTCTTCAGCAAAATTTTATTTGTGTGTGATATTAATAATATTGTTTGAAATATCCCACATTCTGTTGGATCACCTTTCTTTATAATGGGCATAAATATGGATCTCTTCTAATCGGTTGGCTAGGTAGTTGTCTTCCAAATTTCTTGTCATAAATGAATAAGTACCTCCAGCACTGCATCCATGTGTTAAAACGTCTCAGTGGATATTCCATCACTTCCTGAAGCCTTGTTATTTTGCCAATTCCTTCAATGCCACTTGGACTTCTTGCTTTAATACCATTGGTTCCTAATCATTGTTTTGGTTCTCTAGTGCTACTCTAAAAAGAATAACCACAAGCATATGACTTAAACAAACAAGAATTTATTCTCTTACAATTTGGAAGGCTAGGAGCTGAGTTCAAAGTGCCAGCTCTAGGGGCTAGTTCTGGTAGCATAGTGCCTAAGGCACTTGACTGCTAACCAGAAGGCTGGAGGTTCAAACCCACCACTCCTCAGAAGGAAGATGGGGTGATCTA
>NW_006921713.1:2736715-2740748 GCF_000298275.1 Orycteropus afer afer
CTTATGAAATCTTGTATTCAAATCTTTTATTCATCATTTCTTCCTTTTTTTTACCTACTGTCCATTCAAGAGCAAGTCTTTTCTACCATCCACATTGGTCCTTTTTTTTTTTTTTCCTTTCCCATCTTTTTAATGACCTTTTGCTTTCTTCATATATGATGTTACTGATATCATCCCACAACTTATCTAGTCTTTGGTCATTGGTGTTCAGTGCATCAAATCTATTTTTCAGATGGTCTCTAAATTCAGGTGGAATATACTCAAGATCATATTTGGGCCCTTGTGGGTTTGTTTTAATTTTCTTTAGCTTCAGCTTGACCTTGCATATGAGAAATTGATTATCTGTTCCACCATCAGCTCCTGGCCTTGCTTTGACTGATGATCTAGAGCTTCTCCCTTGTTTCTTTCCACAGATATGATCAGTTTGATTCCTCTGTATTCCATATGGTGAGGTTCACATATATAGTTGCCATTTACGTTGTTAAGAAAGGTATTTGCAATAAATAAGTCATTGGTCTTACAAAATTTTATCATGAGATCTCTGACATCATTTCTATCACCAAACACATATTTTGCAATTACCAGTGTTTCCTCTCTGTGTGTAACTTTTGCTTTCCAATCACCATTAATTATCAATACATCTTGATTACATGTTTGGTCAATTCAGACTGCAGAAGCTGGTAAAAATCTTCAGCTTCTTCATCTTTGGCTTTAGTGGTTGGTATGTAAATTTGAATAATAGTTGTATTAATGGGTCTTCTTTGTAGGCATATGGATATTATCCTGTCACTGACAGCATTGTACTTCAGGATAGATATTGAAATGTTTGTTTTTATGATGAATGAGAAGCCATTCCTCTTCATTTTGTCATTCCCAGCACAATAGACTATATGATTGTCCAATTCAAAATGGTTGATACAAATACATTTCAGCTCACTAATGCCTAACACACTGATCTTTATGTTTTTCATTTCATTTTTTACAACTTGCAGTTTTCCTATATTCATACTTCATACATTCCATGTTGTGACTTTTACTGGATGTTTGCATCCGTTTCTCCTCATTTTGAGTCATTCTATATCAGCAAATGAAGGTCCAGAAAGATTTACCTCACCCCCACTTTTAAAGTCACCCCTACTATGAGGAGACAGCTCTGCCCAGTTGTATTTTGAGTGCCTTCAGCCTGAGAGGTTCATTTTCTGGCTCTATATCAGACAGTGTTTTACTATTATTCCTAATGTTTTCAGTGGCCAATTTTTTCAGCAGTCAACCTGCCTTTGTTCCTCTTCCTAGTCTGTCTTAATCTGGAAGCTCCACTGAAACCTGTCCACTGCTGGTATTTGAAATACTGGTGGCATCACTTCTAGCATCATAGCAACACCCAAGCCACCACAGTATAACAAAGTGACAGATGAGTGGTGCTGTAGGGAAGAGAGTTGTCTTAATTTTTGTTCAGTAGTGTCTAAGGCATTTGACTGCTAACCAGAAGTCTGGAAATTCAAACCCACCAGCCACTCCTCAGAAGGAAGATTGGGCAATCTACTTCCGTAGTGATACCACCTCAGAAACCCAAGGAGGGGTGGCTATGAGTCAGGTCTGACTCGATGGGCACGTAACAACAACAAATACATTTTAAGAGTATCTTTCTTATAGCAAGCTATCTTATTCTTTAAATTACACTATAATTGTATTACTTTGCCTGATTACATTTGCTTACTGCTTTTGCCTTGCAGAAACATAAATGCTTTTGTGTTAAAAGTTTACCTGATCCATATCCTTTTTCTTTTCTGTTATTTATTTCCTCCAGCCTCCTACACCTCTTGGCATTGTTTTTATGTGTCATTGAGTCAATTTTTACTCATAGCAACCTCTTGTGATAGAACAGAACTGCCCCATAAGCTTGTCTTTGTTGTTGTTGTTATGTGCTGTCGAGTTAGCCCTGACTCATAGAGACCCCTCCTTGAGTTTCTGAGGCAGTATCACTATGGAAATAGATTGCCCAATCTTCCTTTCGAGGAGTAGTTGGTGAGTTTGAACTGCCAGCCTTCTGGTTAGCAGTCAAATGTCTTAGGTACTATGCTACCAGAGCTCCTTAAGATTTTCTAGGCAATAATATTTACAGGAGCAGATTATCAGGTCTTTCTCCTTGCAGCCACTGAATGGGGTTGAATTACCCATTTTTATTTTATTTTATTTTATTTTTATCAGCAGACCAGAGCATAACTGCTGCACCACCAGGACTACTTTGATACCAATATGAAATCACTTTGTCTCTACACTCTATATGTCTTAACTTTGTATCATTCTTTTATGCACAAATGTTGTTGTTGTTGTTGTTATATGCCGTCGAGTCGGCCCCGACTCATAGCGACCCCTCCTTGGGTTTCCGATGCAGTATCACTACCGAAGTAGAATTGCCCAACCTATGCACAAATAGTTACTGAAAATATGTTATGTACCAAACACAAGTTTTGGGATACTGAGCAATCTCACGGAACTTATATTCTACTGGAGAAGACAGATAAACCAACAAAGGAAAAAGAGAAGGAAGTAAAGAAGGGAGGGAGGGAGGGAAGAAGGCAGGAAGATAAGAAGAAAAATAAAGCAAAAGAAAGTGCTGGATAACTATTGGAAAAAAAGTGTTCATTCAGAGCCTATTTCAGAGAGGTTGTCTTGCCTAGGTGATACTTGAACTGAGTAGTGTTATTATTGGAGCAAGGGACTCATTCATATGGACATCTTTTGCAAAGACTAGTCCAGGTTGATGAATAGTAAGACCAAAGTTCTTTAGGTGGAAGAATGTTTAGTGTGTTTGACAAAAGTTTGGCTAGAGTTTAGTGAATAGAAAGGCCTGGGACTTAAGCTAGATGGGTGAGTTGGTCAGATTTAAAAAAAAAAAAAAAATACAGAAGCAATGGGATAGATAGATAATTATTTTAAGAAATTAGCTCATGAGATTGTGGGTGCTGGCAAGTCTGAAAGTTATAGGACTGGTCAGCAAGGAAAACTTGGCAAAAGTTAATACAGTTTTGAATTAGAATTATTTTCTTTTCTAGAAAACCTGTTTTCTTCTCTACCTCAGTTGGATGAGGCCCTTTCACATTAATGAGGGTTATCTACTTTTTAACATTAACTGAATGTAGAGGTAAATCACTCCTGCAAATACTTCTGCAGAAGTGCCTAGATTTTTCATTGAATAACTGAGTACTATAGTCTAGTGCCTAAGGCATTTACCTGCTAACCAGAAGTCTGGCGGATCAAACCCACCAGCCACTCCTCAGCAGGAAGGTTGGGCAATCTACTTCCATAGTAATACTACCTCAGAAAACCAAGAAGGGGTCACTATGAGTTGTATCCAACTTGACAGCAGTGAGTTTGGTTTTTGACATAGTCTAGCCAAAGGAGCTCTGGTGGCGCAGTGGCTAAGGCATTTTACTGCTAACCAGAAGATTGACTGCTCAAGCCCACCAGCCACTCAGCAGAAGGAAGATGAACCAATCTACTTCTTTAGAGATTTACAACCTTGGAAACCCAATGGGGGTCTCTATATGTCAGAATTGACTTGATGACAGTGGATTTGGTTTTGGTTTGGTATAGCCTAGCCAAGAGGTTTGATGGCTCAGTGGTTAAACATTCACCTATTAACAGAAAGGTTGGTGGTTGGAATCCATCAGTGGCTCTGCTGGAGAAAAGACCTGGCAATTTGCTCCCATAAAGTTTTCAGCCTAAGAAACCCTCTGGGCAGTTTTACACTGTCATATAGGATCACAATGAGTCAGAATCAACTTAGCAGCACGTAATAACAATAACAGAGCTAACCAGAGGAGCCAAGTTGGTATTATGGTTTAGCACTCATTGGTTAACAGAAGGCTATTGCTTGGAACCCACCAATGGCTTCATAGGAGAAAAGATCCTATGATCTGCTCCTGTGAAGATTACATCCTGGGCATAGTGCCTAAGGTACTTGACTGCTAACCAGAAGGCTGGTGGTTCAAACTCACCAGCCACTCCTCAGAAGGAAGGTTGGGCAATC
>NW_006921713.1:2741503-2756563 GCF_000298275.1 Orycteropus afer afer
ATTTAAAATATGACTTTATCTATTTTAATACATAAAAGACTTTACAATCAATCAGAATTAAAACAATAAGTAAAAAGTAAAAAAAAAAAAAAAAAAAGAATTGAAGAGATGTTAACACCAAAAACTGCACATCAAATTTGTCTGAATCTGTCAATTTGCTCCCTCATTGTAATCATCATATTTTCTTTCTCTCCTGAACTATAATAATCACTTGTGAACTCTTCTACTAGTTTCTACTCTTGTTTCTTCCTAATCAATCAATTATCCACATAGTAGCCAAAGTGATCATCTTAAAACATTAGTTTGATCATGATCCTTCCTTCTACTTCAAATGTTCAGTTGCTAAGGCATGGCTGAAAATCCTTATATGTCCGGTCCTATAGATCACTCTAATTTCTTCTCCTACCACTCTACTTCACTGGCTAGCTCTTCTCTAGTATTATTAGTTCTCTGGGTATTCATTGAATACTCCAACTTTGTTCCTGTTTTAGACTTATTCACTGTCTTTGGAAAAGCTTTCTTCTAACAATGGCACACAATTTACAAACAGAATTCTAGTCTCTGCTTAAATATACCAGGTTTGTTCTCATTCCAAACTATTACCACTGCCATAGAACTGCCCATAGAGTTCCCAAAGCTATAAATCTTTATGGCAGCAGACTCCCTGATCCTTCTTCTACAAAGCAGCTGGTAGGTTCAAACTGTTGGCCTTTTGGTTAGCAGCCCAATGCTTTAAACACAGTGCCACCAGAGCTCCCTGTTCTAATTTCAAGGCCTTGTTATTATTGTCTTTGTTGTTGTTACTTGTTGCTATCAATTGACTCTGACTCATAGCAGCCTTATGCATAATAGAATGGTATCTTGCCAGGCTCGCCTTAGCATATGCTATTAAATCTACCATTTTAAATGGTCTGTCTTCTCTGTTTCAGATAGTTGCTTACTTACCATTCCTCTGCTTCCCAGTTATATGCCACCATTAGAGACATGTTATTCATAAAATCTGTGTCAAAAGGTACTTTCTATTTTTGGTTTAAAATGGAGTATCTCCTTTTTCACTTAGAAATTATACTAAGTAACATTATCAATGAGAAAATAAAGTATGAATTTCATTTCCTGTAGTAGATGAGAATACATTTGTAACAGGCAGAATTCTAACATGAACCCCAAGATATCCTTTCCCTGGTATATATACTCTATATAATTCTTCTCCTTTGATCATGGGTAAATCATAATATGATGGAGTATCACTTCCATGATGAAATTATTAGTCATTTGACATTAAGTTAATCAAAAGGGAGATTATCCTGAATGGACATGACCAGTCAAGTTAATCTTTTTGAAAATGTGAAGTATCAGAGAGATATTTCCCTGTTGCATTCAAAGATGAAGGAACTGCCATGTTGTGGAGAGGGCAGTATGAGAGGGAAAGATGGGTAGGCTCCAGGAGTTGAGGGGCTTGGTCTACTATTGCAAGGAAATGAATGCTAGTGCTAAGCAGTAAGCTTTCAGACAACGGAGCCCTAGATAAGATAGCAGCTCCTACCATTATCTTAATTTCAGCATCCTGATACCCTGAGCAGATAACTCAGTACTTTCATGCCTGGAATCCTGACCTACAGAATCCTAAGATAATAAATTTATGTTTTACGCTTCTAAGTTTTTGGTGATTTATTACACAGCAATAGAAAACTAACACAAACTATATAAATTATATACTGTAACAGGCTCTAAAATCAATGGAAGTCAAACAAAAAGTACAGAAGTACGCCAGGAGAGAAGACTTGCAGCCAAATACCTCAGAAAAAGCTGGGAGAGCACTGTTCTCTAAAGTGCATGACGTGCACATAGGGGAAAATAATCAACAACCCACGTTTTGAACAATAGAATTTTGTGCATAGGCTGACATTTTGAATTTCCCTGGATCTATTTTTTCCTCTCCAAGGAGAATTAGGGAAAGAAGGTTTAAATCATATATCACACTGACCTTGTATATTTGATGTAACAGAGAGAAGGGAAAAAAAATGAGTTGTGAGTAGCTTGGCAGTTGTTGGTATCTGTGTCTGTTGGCTTAGGATGAAAAAAACAAAACAACCAAAAACTCACTCACTCACATACAATCTTCTATCGTTTGGAACTTCAGTGAGAATAATGGAGAATTTGGGGCAACTTATAAATGGCCTCAGTCCTTCCCATGAGAATAGTTTATCTAGGAAAAATATATCTTTTAAAAAATGATTATTGAAGGAAGTAGCATAGTATCTATACAAAAATATAATTTTAAAACAAGGAAGGACATAGAACAGAAAAGAAAACACACAAGCAAGTTAAAGAAGAACTTATCTGTCACTGATCATGACAACTATTATAAAATCTACTGTCTAGTGTTCAAATACATCTATTAGAGGACTTTAACTAGCAGAGCTTGAGAAAGAAATAGAAAATAGACATTAATAAATTACTGCTTCCATTTTTTTTTTTATTTCAGGATACAGAAAACATCATCACCACTGGCCTAATCATATTTGTTGTTGTTGTTATGTGCCGTCGAGTCGGACCCCACTCATAGCGACCCTTCCTTTGGTTTCCGAGGCAGTATCACTACGGAAGTAGATTGCCCCATCTTCCTCTCGAGGATTGGCTGGAGGGTTTGAAGCCCCAGCCTTCTGGTTAGCAGTCAAGTGCCTTAGCCACTATGCTACCAGAGCTCCCACTAATCATATAGACAGTATACAAAATTGTGACTTTTTTTTATACTATCAGAGAGTTGTGGAAATTGATGACTTCAGATGAACTGAACTGAAATGAGTTAATATGTCTCAGTAAGAAGAGCTAGGACCTAGGAACAGTTTCACATTTTTAGGATTCATGAGGAAGAGATGACTGCTACAAAAGCAATAAGAAGGCAACAGCAAACTGTTAATGATTTCTTAAGTTACTAGGAAGGAAGATTGAGCAATCCACTTCTATAGTGATACCACCTCAGTAACCTTAGGAGGGGTTGCTATGAGTCGGATCTGACTCCACGGCAGTGAGTTAGTGTGAGTAGAGGGCAGTTATGAATCTCTGGGAGCCTCATCACAGGAAAGCCTGAAGGTATTTACAACCTTTTTGGGTCTCCACTGGCAAAGCAGGAAAACTGAGAGAGCCTTCTTTAGTGGTACCAAGATATGAAACCCTTTGTGCTTCCTGGGCTACACTCACAAGACATAAAAGCTAAAAGCCACTGGGGAAGAAGCTGAAAATTATGTGCACAGAGGCCAGGTATCTGTCCCACTGCACAGTACCTCTTCAGCAACAACAAAAAAAATGTATTGCCACAGAGTCGATTCAGACTCATAACTACCAGCATTGATTTTCCCAGACAGTAAATCTTTATGGAAGTAGATTGCCCTATCTTCCTTCCTCTTAGCAACTGATGGATTTGAACTTCCAGTCTTCTGGTTAGCAGTCAAATGCCTTAGGCACTACATCACCAGAGCTCCTTACCTCTTTAGCAAGTAGGCTTTCAATATGCACACTTTGAAAGAATGAATGAAAGTAAGTAAATGAAAGAGTAGGTGATTGAGTCACAACAGAGCTAAACAAAGTCTAATAAGTTAAATATATATATATATATATATATATATATATATATATATATAATCAAATACAAGTTAAAACAAAATGAAATATCAGCTCGCCTATCTAATTTGCAACCCACTTTACAATTACAACACACAACACTTTCAAACATTGCTGGGTTACAGTTTGTAATAGATTAGAATAATATTTACAAAATGGAAAAATTGTACTTAAATTCCTAATTAATGAAAGATTTGTTAAAGAATTGGGTACAACTTCTTTGAAATGTTGTGATGCAATAAAAACCCGTTTTTTAAGAACAATGGTATGGGAACATTTTTTAAACAAATTTGAACAAATTTTTTAAAATAAAAATGCATGCACACACAGACACATATACATGGCCAAAATTGTGCAAGTATATAAGGGAAGAGTTTCAGATTGGTTATATCTACATCTTAGGGCTATATGTACATTTAGCTATTGTCTAAGTTTTCTACAATGAACATATAATAACTTTTTAAACAAACATAATTTGAAATACAAACGTTGCATCATGGATGGTCTAAAATCTAAAAAGTAAAATGCTTAAGTGTATACTGAAAGACAGCTGTAAAGTATAATATATAGTGTAAAGTGAAACATATAGTTTCTGAGACTCAGTCTTACAAAATAATGTTTTAAAGTACTTATTTTCTATTTGAGGTCAGCAGATGGAACATTTCAGGCTTGAGATGCATTGGTATCTTGGTACAGTCTAAAAAGTGTGAGTTTAATTGATATAGTCCTGGATTCCAATCCATCTCTACAGCTTCTATGTAACAGGTTATTTTTATGTAGATGAATAATGATACATAGCTCTCTGAAAAAAATACATTCATTTAAATGTCTCCAAGTTTCAGTTTCCATATACAAAGAGGTCATATTAGTGCAAACCTCATAACAGTTAAAAAACATAATGCTGAGGGAATTGCCTGGAATATATTTCTTTAGTGGTTATATACATACTAACAAACCCAAACCAAACCCACTGACATCAAGTTAATTCCAACTCATAGTAATCCTCATTGGGTTTCCAAGGCAGTAAATCTTATGGAAGTAGATTGCCTCATCTTCCTTCTGTAGAGCAGCTGGTGCATTTGAACTGCTCACATTCTGATTAGCAGCCAAATGCCTCACCAACTATGCCATCAAAGCACCTTATCTATGTGCTATACATGTATAAATGCAAATTTAGAATGCAAAAGTTGGAAACAAAGGAGAAGGACCAGCAGTTGGATAATATGGCCTTCATGATAGAAATGATGCCAGAGATCACATGATAGAATTTTGCAAGACCAACGACTTACTCATTGAAAATACCTTTTTTCAACAACATAAACAGTGACTATACACATGGATGCACCAGATAGAATACACAGAAATCAAATTGATTGCATCTGAGAAAAAAAGATGATGGAGAAGTTCAATATCATCAGTAAGAATAAGACTGGGGCCAACTGTATAATCAGCTGGCAATTGCTCACATGCAAGTTAAATTTGAAGCTGAAGAAACTAAAAACAGGAACAAGAGAGCCAAAATATAACCTTAAGTATATTCCACCTGAATTTAGAGACCATCTGAAGAATAGATTTGATGCACTGAATATCAATGACTGAAGACCAAAAAAGTTGTGGGATGACATCAAGAACATCATACATGAAGAAAACAAAAGGTCACAGAAAAGACAGTAAAGGAAGAAAAGACCAAAATGGATATCAGAAGAGACTCTGAAGCTTACTTTTGAATGGAGAGCAACTAGAGCAAATGAGTAAAAAAAAAAAAAAAAAAAGATGAAGTAAAATACCTGGAAAGAATATTTCAAGGGGAAGCTTGAGAAAACAAAGTACTATGATTAAATGTGCAAAGAACAGGAGCTGGGAAACCAAATGGAAGGATGTGCTCTGCATTTCTCAAGCCAAAAGAACTGAAGAAAAAATTCAAGCTTTGAATTGCAATATTGAAGGATTATGTGGGTAAAATATTGAATTACCCAGGAAGCATCAAAATAGGATGGAAGTAATGGACAAAGTCACTGTACCAAAAGTAATTGACATTCAACAATTTCAGGAGGTAGCATAGGAACAAGAACTGATAGAATTGAAGAAAGATGTCCAAGCTTCCCTGAAGTTGTTGGCCAGAAATAAGGCTCCAGGAATTGATAGAATACCAATTGAACTGTTTCCACAAATGGATCTAATGCTGGAAGTACTCACTCATCTATGCCAAGAAATTTAGAAGACAGTTACCTAGACAACTGACTGTAATAGATATCCATTCCAAAGAAAGGTGATCCAACAGAATTTGGAAATTATCAAACAATATTACTACTGCACACAAGTAGTATTTTACTGAAGAAAATTCAAAATGGTTGAAGTAATACCTTGACAGGAAACTGTCAGAAATTCAAGCCAGATTCAAAAGAAACCATGGAATGAAGGATATCACCACTGATCTCTGCTGAACGCAGAGAATACCAGAAGGATGTTTACTTGTGTTTTATTGACTATGTAAAAGCATTCAACTGTGGTGTAGATCATAACAAAAAAAATTATAAATAACATTGAGAAGAATGAGAATTCCAGAATACTAAATTGAGCTCATAAGGAACTTGTACACAGACCAAGATGCAGTTGTTCAAACAGAATAAGAGGATACTGCATGGTTTAAAATAAAGAAAGGTTTATGCCAGGGTTATATCTGTTTGATATGCTTGTTCAATCTGATGCTAAACATATATTCCAAGAAACTGGGCTATATGAAAGAGAATGCAACATCAGAATTAGAGGAAGAATGATTAACCTGTGATATACAGATGACACAAATTCCTTGCTGAAAGTGAAGAGGATTTTAAGCACTTACTGATGAAGATCCAAGACTACAGCCTTCAGTATGGATTATACTTCAACATAAAGAAAAAATATCCTCATAAGTGGACCAATAAACAACATTATGATAAATAGAGAAAATATCGAAGTTTTCAAAGATTTCATTTTACTTGGAACCACATTCAATGCCTGTAGAATCAGCGATCTAGAAATCAAACATTGCATTGCATTGAGCAAATCCCCTGCAAAAGATCTCTTTAAAGTGTTAAAAAGCAAAGACGTCACCTTGAGGACTAAGGTGTGCCTCATCCAAGCCATGATATTTTAGATCATCTCATATACATGTGAAAACTGGACAATGAATAAGTAAGACAGACCAAGGAATTGATTCATTTGAATTATGGTGTTGGCAAAGAATATTGAATATACTGTTGACTGCCGCAAGAATAGACAAATTTGTCTTGGAAGAAATACAGCCAGAATGCTCCTTAGATACAAGGATGGAAAGCCTTCTCTCATACTTCGTTCACGTTATCAGGACCAGTCTCTGGAGAAGGACTTGAAGATGCTCAAAAGAATATGGTGTCAGTGAAAAAGAGGAAGGCTCTTAAGGAGACAGATTGGCAAAGTTGCTACAACAACATACTCAAAAATAGCAATGATTGTGATGGTACTGCAGGACCCGGAAGTGTTTCGTTCTGTTGTTCATGGTATCACCATGAATTGTAACTAACTCAAGGGCACCTAATGATAGCAACAACATGTATTTATAAAGGAGCCTTGGTAGTACAGTGGTTGAAGTGTTCAGCTGCTAACCAAAAGGTTGCAGGTTCAAACCCACCATGGGAGAAAATGTGGCAGTTTGCTACTCTAAACATTACAACCTCAGAAACACTATGGGATAGTCCTACTCTGTCCTATAGAATCATATGAGTAAGAATTGACTCAATGGCAAAGGGTTTACGTTTTGGTATATATGTATAAAACATGTCTCTAGTTGGCAGCACTCAGCTATTAACCAAAAAGTTAGCAGTTTGAAACCATCTGGAGGCACCTTGGAAGAAAGACCTGGCTATCTGCTTCTGAGCGTTAAAAGCCTAAAGATACTACTGAGCACAGTTCTGGTAGCACCGTGGTTAACTATTAGGCTGCTAATCGAAAGATCAGCAGTTGAAGTCCATTAGTCTCTCCGCTGGAGAAAGATGGAGCTGTCTGCTTCCTTAAAAGATTTACAGCCTGAGAAATGCGTTGGGGCCATCTAACTCTGTCCTATAGGGTTGCTATGAGTTGTAATCCATTTGACAGCACAGGGTTGGTGTGGTTTTTTTGGTTTATTTTTTCTTTTTAGTAGTGTTGCCATGAGTTGGATTTGCTTAGATGACAACTGTTATACATATATAAATTGTAATTAATGTAAGATTGAAATTATGTGCCAATAAAAATGGAGACTTGTAATCACATACTGACAAATGGAAGTGTGTTATGGAAACTACATTTTCATAAAGAGGGGATTAGTTATGCTTGCAATGAAACATAAAAGGCCACTGTATTTTCTATCTTACACAGGCAATTTTAAGAGTAAACAGAAGGAATTTACAAAATTTAATTTAATAATAACATGTATTTTATTTTTGGTCCCAAACTCAGTTTATTCATTTAGGATGGGCAGAAATATGAAAGAAAAATGAAAGAAAGCCAAGATTTAAGGGAAGACTCTAAAATAAAATATGCATACACAGACTTGAAACAATCTGGTCGTAGGGTAACAAAGTAACAGGTTTTTCTCCACACATTCCTCACACTCCCAAACAGGCACTGAATCCCAGTATGCAAACAAAAGGGACATATTGTAAAGGTGATTCATACAGCTGGGGAGACAAAAGGCTGTACCAGCCAAAGCCAGCATTTAACAATCCTCTCTAATGAAGAATTTGTTTTTTCGTTTTGGAGGAAAAGTGACATATTTGAAAAAGTGGCATATTTTTTAAAGTTTCTATTTTTAAACATTAACAAATATACCTCAAAATAACAACTAACTTTCCCATTTTTATAGAAACCCAGTTTTTCATAAATATCTGTTTGAACTTTCATCTACATATGTGCTGCTATCTTTTTGAAAACTCAATCACAGGGTAATTTAGTCTTTATTGGTAAATGTAGAAAGGCTCTCAGATGGCTTAGAAGAAATAGAACAAAATTAGTTTGGATTTTTTTCCAAGTGGATTGTCACAATCTGTGCATGTTATTTCCCTCATTGTTACATTTATGCAACATTCAGATTCCCTTCCCTCCTTTATCCTTCTCCTCTTTACCATAAACGGGGTGATATTAAGTGGGTATAATTACCTCTAGATCCTTTATAAACATTATACATTAGCTAAGAGAGTGCAATGCTTGAATGGTTGCTATTGGTTTAAATTTGGCATGTGACATTGAAACAATGTGTCTTTTTGCTCTGCCCAAGAAAATGACAGTCAGGTTTCCAAGCACAGATAGGGGAGAAATTCTCTTTCTATGCTGTTCTTTAACATTCCAGAATCTGTTTTCTGTCATGATCTTCCTTCAAAGGCACTTCAATTTTAGCACAGCTGCCAATAGATTCCAAAAATGGCTAGGCATTAAGGCGAAGTGTTTATAGAAATGCCTTAGTCTGATTTCTAAGGAAGTTTACATTTGACATGATACTTACAAATGGCATTAAATCAGGATTATTTGCTATTAAAACCACAAAGCAATTAAGCTACATGTGAATTTCAGAGTTACAATACAAATTATTTCTATATTCAAGTAGCTCCAAGATATTCTTCAAATTTGGGGAATCTGATAAGAGGATTACACAGGATTCAAGTATCCTTTTTTTTTTTTTTTTTAGTAATGACAATGTTGTCAGAAATATTTGAAATAATTTGATTTAAAGATACTTCCAATTATTCTAGATTTATTTTTTTTCCTATTTTGTGCTTCCTGCACCCTTTATTTACAGTTTTATGTTGAACACTTTCCAAAATGGTTGTCAATTACCCATTTCCACTTCTGTTTCTCCCTGTTGACTGGAATTTTTGTTCCCTTCCCCTTTGTGTACAGGTTTAAAACATAACACCAGAGCATTCTTGGGATTCAATAAATTTTCTTTTGTATAGTAACTGGTTTAAAGTCTGCATTAACAACTACCTGTACGGAAGATCTGTTTCACAACACCAAATTCACTTCCATGGGGGATTCCCACTTCTGCTAGGAAATGAATTAATTACCATACCATTTCAAATCCAATATAGTTACTTCCTGCTTTTAATACAGTCTCCTTGGGACAAATACTCAACTTTTTCTCATATACTTCCTTGTTTTTAGTGTTTGATTAGATGGTACCTGAATTTAGTGGATAGTAGCTGGGCATTGGAAGAGATAGGGGAAGAAAGAAGGGTAACCAGGCCATAGTGCTACATTAGGTTTTCCAGAATCTAAATCTCTTAGGGTGATTTTTCTAGCCATGGCCAAACCTGATTTACCCATCCTCCAATTATATTCCAGTCTTTAAAAATGAGGACAGAGAGATGAAGTGCAACTAATTTCCTATTTAATGGTGTGACCTCAAAGTTGTATACATTATTTCTGTCTGTCTCCAGTTGGCTGGATCTTAACTTCATGGATCATGCAAATAGAAGAGGTAGAGTATATATATATATATTACTAACTATAATATAAGGAAAGAGGCAACATGTTCTATAAAATGGGTGAAAACAACATTGAACAGAAGTTGCTTAGAGGAAGGATTACTTCATCTTGAGGTGTTAGGTAACACATTTTTTAGAGAATGTCTCTCACAAAATGACCTGGATAGATCACATTTGATTGATTCATTGAACTAATATTTAGTGAATTCAGCTATGCACTAAGTAATGGGAAGCAAAATGATTGAAGTACTTTCCCTAATGGGAGTTAATTACAATTTTGGTCTAATATTATTACCTCATAAAATGAAAATACGATGATGAAGACTAAGATTTTGACAGAGTTTCTGTAGAGTTCAGAGTCCAATGATATAATTGAAATAGAAATACTACACTTTCAAATCAACGTGGGCAATAGCAAACAACTACTGAGAAAAAAGTTTGTATGATGAATAATGTATCTTTTGACTTGAAATAGCAGAAAACATAACTAACAGAGACAAGGTCTGGTGCTGGTGCTTAACAAACAGCATCTAAGACCGGGTTCATCCATTCTTCTGCTCCATCCTCTTTTTGTTGGATTTTTTTTTTTTCTCTCTCGTCTTTATATTCTTCTCTCAGGGTTTCAAGATAGTTTCCATGAGTCAAGCAAAAATAACACATTTGAAGCCAGGAATCAGGATGGTGCAAATGGGATGTTTCAGTCATTTTGCTTTCTCTTTTTACCAGTAAAGGAAGAACATACACAGAAGCGCCCTAGAAGACTTTGCTTTTGGCTTACTTAATCATGACTACAAGAAAATTTAAGGAAATAAGCACCTGTAAAAGAAAAAAAGTATTCCAACAACTAACTTAAATCAAAAATGGCTAGATTGACCCCTAAAGTGGAGCACATTGCTACCCTAATAAAATCATTTTAATAAGAAGAAATAGAGGAAGAACATCTTTTAAGTAAATAATAGATTATGACAAAACTATACAACCATCCAAATAATGATCCTTATATACTTTAATAATTCTTGTGCAACTTTTAATTTATCTCAAATTACCACAACCTCCTCAGGCAAATCGCTCTATAAATGACTCCATCTCTCTCCTTAATAAACAATATTCTTTTTCTACTCTCTCATCATCTCAGAATTATCTCTCATCATCTCAGAATTATATATTTTAAATAATAAAATCTGACACATTAAAAAAAAAATCTTCTGCCAACCCAGTGACTGACTCTAGCTATCTTGCAACTTGTTTTCCTTCCCTCTGGGGGCATCTATTTCTAATGTGTGTTTCTTATTCACTGCCTCTATTCAGTTACTTTCTATTCACTTCCGAATACAATTCCGTCTAATTTTTATTTCACCACCACAATAAACTATTACTGAGAAGGTCAACAATAGTCAACAACATTCATATTTCAAATGCAATAGAAAATTTTATGTTTTTATCAAATCAGATCCGTGTGTGGCATTTGATGATGTTTACCACTACCTCTTGCTAAAGTTAACACTTCCTTTAGCTTCTGAAAAATTATTACTCATTGGATTTTCTTATACCTCTCTGGCTTCATCTTCTTCATTGTCATTGTCATGATTCATGTTTTCTGCTTGTGTACCTACTCTGTTAAATAAGGAACCCCATAGAGCAGTTCTACGCTATAATACATCAAGTCACCATGAGCTGGAATTTACCAAACAGCACCAGCAACAACAACATACTTTGTTGATACAGGATATCAAATAGGTAAAAAATTCTCTACCAAGTATTCATATATTCTCAAAGTATCATTTCCAGTATATTACATATTAATTTTCAATGAAAAAAGATTACAATGCAGAGATATGTAGACACCAACTTAACTAACGGGAGCTCTGGTGGTGTAGAATGTAAGGCATTTGACTGCTAACCAGAAGGCTAGTGGTTCAAACCCACCACCCACTCCTCAGAAGGAAGATTGGGCAATCTACTTCTGTAGAGATACCACCTTGAAAACCCAAGGAGGGGTCATGACATTTATATACTTCTGTCAATAGGTGATAGAATATGCTAATGCATTTAAACAAAGATATAGAATTTCGATACAATTTGATGTAGTAGCCCCTGTGGTGGCTTATGTTGCTGTGAGGCTAAGGGCTATGCCACTGGTATTTCAAATACCAGTAGTGTAATCCAAGGTCAACATGTTTCAGTGGACCTTCCAGACTAAGATAAACTTGGAGGAAGGAAGGGGTCATCTACTTCTCAAAGAACTGGCCAATGAAAACCTTATGTGCATTCATAAAGCACATAAAATATTTACTAAAATGTACCATATATTGGGCTATAAGGAAGCCTTAGAAAATTTCAAACATTTGAAAAGAATGTATTTTCTAACCACAATATAATTAACCTAGGATTCAATAAAAAGCAGAGATGTATAGCATACATATGTATTATATACATAAATATATCCAATTAAAATCACAGTAAATTACAAAATATTTTTAATTTTCTGGAAGTGAAGGCAGATACCAAAATTTCAGGACTTAGTTAAAGAAATGCTTAGAGAAAAATTTATATTTATATTAGAAAAGAAAAGCTGAAAATCAATAATTAGGCTTTAATGATTTAAAAAATTAAAAAAGGATAAGTATTAAAATTTTATGCAATAGCTTGCAACTTTTAAGTTTGCTAACCACTCCTTCCATATGGGAGTATTTTTGTAAATGTAATAATTTTTTTTTTTTTTTTTTTTAATGCTGTGGAGAATAAATTGGTATAGCAGCACTTACAAAAATACTTCCATGGGCAAGGGGAAGGCCCAGTTGGCAAATAAATGTAGAAGGTGCATGATATTCGTGAAAGAACACAGTAGAAAGATAATAAAGATAAGGATAAATATTACTGACATGGGAAAAATATACAATAGAGAAAAATCTGACCAATTTTTTTTTTTAAGAAAACAAATAGATGACTATCATGATGCCTAATCAAGGGTGTGGAAATGAGGAAAGATAATAAATAATGGTGAGAATGAAAAGGGGACATAATTACAAATCCTACTAACTGAAAATAAAATAATTAAGAAGATTAATTTATGCCAAAAAGCATGAATAATTTGTATAAAATAAAATAATTTTTGAAAAATTAAACTAAAGTTTACTGAAGAAAAAATAGACTGGATTTATGTAAATATATTTAAGAACTACAAATCTTATTTATTTATTTATTTACTTTATTGTAGTCAAAACATACACAACAAGACATTTGCCAATAACTTCCACATTTAGAGCTCAGGGAAATTGATGACATTTTTCATGTTGTGCCACCATTATTGCTACCCTTTTCCAAAATATCCTACCACTTGCTATCATAAATCCATTGTCCCCCAAACAAAAGCTTCCCTTTTCCCTCTTCCTCCCACTCCTGATAACCACTAATAATTGTTGGTTTCCATATATATATATATATATAGTACCTAAGGCATTTGACTGCTAACCAGAAGGCTGGCAGTTCAAACCCGCCAGACACTCCTCAGAAAGAAGATTGAGCGATCTACTTTTGTAGTGATACTGCCTCGGAAACCCAAGGAGGGGGTCACTGAGAGTCAGATCCAACTCAACAGCAGTGAGTTTTTTAGTTTATATATCTTTTTTTGCCATATATATATATGTGTGTGTGTGTGTATATATATATATATATTTATATGTATATACATATATATTATATACATCACTTGTCTGTCAGTTTGTCGTACTGTGGTGGCTTGTGTGCTTCTGTGAGGCTAGAGGCTATGCCACTGGTATTTCAAATACCAGTAGGGTCCAAGGTGAACATGTTTCACTGAACCTTCCAGACTAAGATATACATGGAAGAAGGAAGAAGCCACCTACTTCTCAAAGAATTGGACAGTAAAAACTTTATGAGTAGCAGTGAATAGTGTCTGATATACTACTGGAAAACTTTAGCAATAGCCCTGAAACATTGTCTTACATAGTGCCAGAAGATGAGCCTCTCAGGTTGGAAGGCACTCAAAATACAACTGGGGGAGAGATGTCTCCTCAAAGCAGAGTCAACCTTAATGATGTGAATGGAGTAAAGCTTTCAGGACCTCCATTTGCTTATGAGGCGCAACTCAAAATGAGAAGAAACAGCTGCAAATATCCATTAATAACTGGAACATGGAATGTATGAAGTATGAATCTAGGAAATTTGGGAGTTGTCAAAAATAAAATGGAACACATAAAGATCTATGTCCTAGGGATTAGTGAGCTGAAATGGACTAGATTGGGCCATTTTGAATCAGAAAACCATATGATCTACTATGCCAGGAATAACAAATTAAAGAGGAACAGTGTAGCATTCATCATCACAAAGAATATATCAAGATTTATCCTGAAGTACAATGCTGTCAGTGATGGATAACATCCATACTCCTACAACGAAGACCAGTTAATACTACTATGATTCAAATTTACACACCACCCACCAAAGCCCAAGGCAAGAAAATTGAAGATATTTACCAACTTCTACAGTCTGAAATTGACCAAACATGCAATCGAGATGTCCAGATTATTACTTGTGATTGGAATGCAAAAGTTGGAAACAAAGAAGAATCACCAGTAGTTGGAAAATAGGGTCTTGATGATAGAAATGACACCAGAGATTGCATGTTGTCAGAAGGGACCATTCCCTGGAGAAGGATATCATGTTTGGTAAATTGAAGGCTCAATGTAGAAAAGTTGAACAAAAGAAGAAATTGAACAGGTCATCAAAAAATTACCAACTAAAAAATGTCCTGGCCCACATGGTTTCACCGGAGAATTCTTCAAAACATTCAGAGAAGAACTGATACGAACTCTATTCAAACTACTCCAAAACATAGAAAAGGATGGAATCCTGCCTAACTCATTTTATGAAGCAAGCATAACCTTGATACCAAAACCAGGCAAAGACATCACTCAAAAGGAAAACTACAGACCAATAT
>NW_006921713.1:2758740-2781503 GCF_000298275.1 Orycteropus afer afer
CAAGAACAGACATATGCACACCCACGTTCATTGTGGCACTATTTACAATAGCCAAAAGATAGAAACAACCTAGGTGTCCATCAACTGAGGAATGGATATCCAAACTATGGTACATACACACAGTGGAATACTATGCAACCCTAAAGAATAATGTAGAATCTGCAAAAGACCACATAACGTGGATGAACTTGGAGGACATTATGCTGAGTGAAATAAGTCAATCACAAAAGGACAGATATCGTATTAGTCCATTATTGTAAAAGTCAAGGAAATGCTTATCTATGGAAGGACATTTTCTTTGTTCGTTACCAGGAGTGGGAGGGGAGGGGAGGGAATACTGTTAGATAGATAGAGATAAGTTTTGATTTGGGTGAAGAGAAGGGCAATGTACCAAATGTGAGTGATCAATATAGTGGTATTGAGGAAGAGAAAGACATAGAGAGGTACGTGGGAAGAACAGACAACAAAGATGACCCCTTTTGCACATATAGTACAGTGTGGTCAATGAAGGCAAACACAGGTATATGGGTGGATAGATGGGTGGACAGGCTGAAATATTAGGTATGTCTATGAAGTGGAGAGTGCACCCAAGAACATGTATAGGGTTGGCAGACAGTGGTCCTATAACTTTATGTGTATGATGTGAATTTCCAGCTGTATAATGCAGCTGACAAGAGGCAAGGTTGTAGTAACTCCTTGGTCACAGCCAGCTACCCAGAAGGACCAAGTAGTTGAACCTGTGGGCTTGGGACCGTAGTTGCCGAGGATATCAAGCTCAATTGGCATAACATACTACACAAAACATTGTTTCACTTCCTACCATGGTAAGTAGCGACTGGATCTTAAAAGCTTGCAAGCTGCCATCCAGATGCAATGATGGGTCTCTTTTCATCCAGAGCCAAGAAGAATGAAGAAAACCAAAAATTCATGGAAACAATTAGTCCTAGTGACTGGTACACCATCTGATCTGCAGCCTATATGACTATGAGACCAGAAGAACTAGACGGTGCCCAGCTACTACTGTCAACCACTTGGAAGAAGATCTATGTAGGAGATCCTAGATAGAGAGGGAGAACAATGTGGAACAAAACTCAAAATCATTTGGAGAAAAAAAAGGGTCGACCAGGTTTGTTGTCCCGATAGAGCCTGGTGGAATCACTGAGACTATGGCCTCTAGCTGCCCTTCAGGTCTGGAATTGAACCCACACCTGTGGCAGACAGGCATATGAGTTGAACATTTACCTGAGGTAGATACACTCCTTGGAGAGAACAAGCATGGGAGGAAGAAGGGCTGCTTATGCACAGGGAGACAGCTCAGGGGGCAGGAGTCCATGGGGGGATGGACACAGGGAAGTGGTAACTATCGGGAGGAAGTAGGAGGGGAGATGCTGCATTGTGGTAAATTGTGGTCAATGTCATGAGACAAAGTGTATGTGGACTGCTGTATGGAAAGTGTATTTGCTCTGTAAATTTTCACCCAAATCACAATAAAAAGAAAAGAAAAAAAAAAAAGAATAGTAAAGAAAAAATGGGAAAAGTGCAAAAGGTAAAACAAGGGATGGGAAGAAACAAAAGATGGGGGGATGAGATGGAAGCAAACTAGGAAATGGGAAGGAAAAAAAAGAAAGAAAGACAAAGAAAAAAAAAAAAAAAAAGAACCAGGGATGAGAAAAGGGTTGGGGCAAGGGGCAGAGTGGTCTGGGAAGAGGAAGATAAAGAGAATAATTTAAAAACAAACTATCAAAAACAAAACTGTGGGAAATGGGCAGTGCAGCCAGGCTCTGTCAGGGCACAGACTGGGATGGAATTCCTACTGGTTAAGAAGGTGGGTAGAGTCAGGGATGGCCCCACCTCTGTTCACCAAGAGTATGTGGGTTATAAGAGTAACAAGAGGAATATCACACCTCTCCAATTATCAGCCTCCAGTGTAGCTGTCCATGCTGTCCTGGACAAGTGGAGCCCACTCCTATGTCTCAGACCACTTGGATATATTCAAAATGCCTGTGCCTGCCACTTGAGAATATTCAGAATGGCTGCACCCTCAGGACAGCCACTGCAATCTATAGGTCTGATTATATCCTCCATTATTTTCCTTTCTGATTGTTAGGCATCAATGCAGTCCTTGTCCATGCAGTCTTTAGTGAGAAAAACCAATTCTTAGGCTGCTAACAGAATAGATTCAAAGTGCCTGTGCCCTCAGGACAGCCAGCCATCATCTGCAGCTCTGTCTCCTTACTCACTGTTTCCATTCAGGTTTTTCTACTAGTTGGTATTTAATCCACTTTTTTATCCTTGCCTTCAAAGTTCAGGCTCCCAGGATCATCTTCTGTATTGGTTTCAATTGGTTTCTCATTGCTTTGTTCCAGAGGGTCTGTGTAGCTTGTCTGCCTATTCCGCCATCTTGCCAGAACTCCTGAATTTTATTTTATTTTTTTTTTAATTCTTCCACAAAGAAAGTACTAGTCACATTTACTGCACATTTACTGGTGCATTCTTCTTGTAAATATTTAATAATGTAATTTTATCACAAATAAACAAGGTCTCCCAGATATTTGAAAAATTGGGTGGTGGAGGACTATTTACCTCATTTTATTAGACTCATATAGCTTCCTTTCCAAAATATGTCAAAGATATTGTAAGAAAAACAATAGAAAATAAAAGTCTTTCATGAAGATAGATGCAAAAATCTTAATACCTTTTAGCAATTTGAGGGCAACAGCTTACAAAAACCAACCTGTATTATGTCATATTGTTGTTGAATGCCTTTGTATCAATTTTGACTCATAGCAACCCTATGGGACAGGGTTTCCTAGGCTGTAATCATCAGAGGAGCAGATGGCCAGGTCTTTTCTGCTACAGATTAACTCCTGGATTCAAACATCAGACTTCTGGTTAGTAGCTGAGTCCTTAACAATTGCACCACAAGGACTCCATATCACAACGTAATAGGGTTTATTACAGATGCATAGGATGATTCAATATTTAAAAATAAATGTATTTTTTTCATATTAGCTGAAAATTAAAGAAGAAACTTATACAACTATAGCAACACATGTTAAGAAAAAGCATTTGACGTTATGAAAAATCTTCATGATAAACAGAAAAAACTTAGCAAATACATGATAGATTAAAGCAAACATTATAGTTATTGGTAAAATATTAAAAATTTACCCCTAGAGATTGGAAACATGATGAAGAAACCCATTATCAAATTTCTATTGGATATTATCCTGGTGGTTTTAATCAGTGCAATAGGCAAGAAACTATGTGATATGATTAAGGATTTGAAAACCAGAAAAAAGTCTTCAAAATTCCCAATGATATGATTGTATACCTAGAGTATCCAAAATAATCTACATGTTATGACAATTAATAAATAAAATCCAGGGCTTCAAACCAGTTCATTCCAGTTCAACTCCCTGATGAGAATTTGCATTTCCACCATAGATGTACTGAATCAAAGTCTACATTTTAATCAGATGGGTACTTAAGACTCAGGGATCCATAAGAATCATTTGGGGATCTATTTAAAAGGCAGATTCTGGTTCAGTATATCTGGGATGGAAATGCAAATTCTCAGCAGTGGGTCAAAACTGAATGGATCAGTTCCAAGGTCAGGTAAAATTACTAAAGTAGGTAGATACTTCATTTTTTATTTTCTTATGTTAGTATATTGATGTATGTTTGGCATTAGTTAAAATATATACCATAAAAGCAATCGGGTTATGAATATCCAACTTCTGGAGCACTCCTATTTGCCTTTTAGTGTTATGTAAATTTGCCCTCCCTTTGAAATGATTGAACCAACCCCTATTGTTGTTGTTGTTGTTATTTGCCGTTGAGTTGGACCCGACTCATAGCGACCCCTTCTTGGGTTTCCAAGGTGGTATGACTACGGAAGTAGATTGCCCAACTCTCCTTCCGAGGAGTGCCTTCTGGTTAGCAGTCAAGTACCTTAGGCACTTCACTACCAGAGCTCCCTGAACCAAACCCTTGTAGCAACAAATTCTTCATCACAATTACCTTCATTTTCTGCCGACGCAGGTATTAAATCACTGAAAAGGCTTCCAGTCTTATTTTTGCACTAAAATAAATCTAAATAAGAACCATATGTACCTGGTCTGACTAACTTAAATTCTTCAAACCACAGTTAGGAATGGATCTTCATCAAACACTGAAGACTTCCTGTAAACTGGCAATGAAAACATCAAACACCAAGTAGAAATGCCATAAAATTCATAAAAGATGTTTATATTAAAAATTATAAAATAATATTAAGAGAAAGTAAACCTAAATAAACAGAGATATATATCATACATATTAATTAGAAGACAATATTATAAAGGTAATAATTTCCAAAATTAATCCATAAATTTACTGTATGTAATTCCCTCAAAATCAAGCAGACTATTTTATGAAAATTCATAAGCTAATTGTGTTAGCTTGAATCACATAGCGATTTTTGTAGGTGAAGCATTGACTATTAGCAGTTTTCTACAATTCTACTTTATAAAGTTCACATGGAAATGCAAATACTCAAGAACAGGCAACGCCAATTTGTGAAAGATAAAGTGGGGTAACTTACATATTTATACTTTCTGATATGAAGATACTCCTTATGATATACATATAAATTCATTCTAGATTATTGCAAATGTCGAAAAGTTTGCCATTAGAATTATATAAAGTGCCCAGACAGACTTATTCATTTACAATCCCCTGATTATGACCTAGGCAACTACAGGCAGTGGGGAAAGAATAGCATTTCCAGTAAAGGGTCCTAGTCAATTTGATACTTACCTGGGAAGTGTAGTAACATTTGGATAAATGTGACAAAATGAAATAAAAAGTTACTGAATAGACCACTATCAAATAATACTAAATAACTTGCTGCCTAAAAAAACAACTCTTATTTTATTAACAGTTTTTTACAGTCTTGTACACAAGGACACTAAACAAAGTGAAAAGTTCTTTCTACTTATCCCTAATACAAAAAAATTACCATTACTGGATAATTCTTCTGATCATAACTGGCTTATCAGTGACAGCATTGCTACAGCTAAGGAGCAATAAGCAAAAATAGCCCCATTTAGCAACTGAATGGAAGTTAATTTGGATGTGGTGTAGATAGATCTGGCTTCAATATCTAAGGTCATTTCATCCCCAAGATCGACTTAGTCACTTTGTGTCCTTTACCTCCTTGTACCCATTCCTCCTGATGTTGTAATGAATGGGAGTTTGGCTAAGTATGCTGTGAATCAGGCATAGGAAACATGTTCTGAGGGTAGCTATATAAGCTTCAAACATTTTACAGTTTACTATCCCGTTAATTCACCTCTGAGTGCAGAGTTCCCAGGAGAGCATTAAGAGCAATGCAAATAAAACTTCAGCTCTTTTTGGTCTAAAGGCCACTTGCCATCAAATAGATACCAACTCATAGTGACTCCTTTTGTTTCAGAGTAGAACTGTTCTCCGTAAGGTTTGAGGAGCTGATGTTTTAGAAGCAGCTTGTTAGTCCTTTCTTCCACAGCACTTCAGGGTGGCTTCAAACCACCAACTTTTCATTTGCACCACCCAAGGACTCCCTTCGAGGTCTAAGTGGGCGTAATATCTGAGACATGTTGGGCAACTCAGGAAAAGGGATGATTATGCAAGATTCTGTCTTGTGTACATGATTCTGTAATGATGAGTAATATTATTGGAACAGTGTTTAAAATGCTCTAGAAAATCACTAATGAATAAATAATGCATGTCTGCTGTTTGTAAAGCACCAGAAAGTAGAATTTATTCCTGCAGGAAAGGGTAAAATCTCTGGGCTTACTTCTCACGGCTGTAGATTCATAAAGTTATTCTTATTCAAAGTACTTTCCTGACTTCTTTTCTCTTACATTCCCCCTTACACAATTTCCTGTATTTTCTCTCTAATAGATGTTGAATTCACTGATTCACTACCCTACAGTTTTCTGGTTTGTCTTTTGACCCTTTTTAAAACTAATAGATTTGTGTTTGCCACTTTTAAATCCTCAGGTATCTTCCCTGAATCATGTGATATTTTTCCCCTTTTGCTGTCACTTTGGGTTTGAAAGAAGTAAATCAATACTGTGCCTTAAAAAGCCCTGGCACTATTGTTGGTAAATATATTGCATTCAGTTACTTTTGCTCACTAAATGTTGTTTGATATAATACCAGAACATCCTCAGCTGCACCAGAAAAAAAAAAAAAAAAGATGCTATTTTGAGCTGTGAACCAAGGATTGATCTCTTTTAAGATATATATTTTACGTATTGCATCTAACCTTGTTATTTGTCAGATTTCACAGAAACCTCTTTTCTTTCATTCATGTCTGATCTGAAGCAGCCTTCTGCAGAGATAAAGAGTAGTGTTTGCCTCTCCAGTTTACACTCTGGCAAGTTTCACCTTTAATTATTTAATAAAGTATGTTTCTTAATGCCTCATGCAGATGTGCCACAGCACAGTTTACATGCAATCCTTAACACATTTCAATCTCTCAGAGCCTATATTTCTTAATCTACAAAATGGAAATAGTATAATAAAGCTATTTTGTTATCTTGACAATCAAATGAGATGATACATATGAAAGTGTAAACTCTAAAGCAATGTGCAAATGCTTTAGATTTTACACAGTCAGTTCTGTGTTATCAGTGGATTCAAGCAAAGATTGTACCATACAAGGAGGGCAGCTGACCTCAATTGCCCTACAGGTGATACTCATTGTCAGCTGTCCTGCACAAAGGCAAAATGTATGCATGAAAGCAAAGTGAGTAGCCACATCAGGCTGCTTAGCAAAAGGTTGGTGGTGCAAACCCACTGGGTGCTCCACAGGAGAAATATGTGGCAATGTGCTACTGTAGAGATTTCAGCCTTGGAAAGTTTATGGAGCAGTTCTACTCTGTCCTATGAGTTGGAATCAACTTAGTGGTACTGGGTTTTTATATCTAAGAATGTGAACATTTCTGGAGAAAGAATTAAATTCTTTAGGTCAGTGTCATTACACAGCCATGATATCCAACACTAGAGAATTTCTCACATTTTCTGTTTCTCAAGTGAATTTTCATTCCCAATCACCACCAGCACTGATATCACTTCCTCTGGCCTTACAACTCTATCTTCTGTACTCCTCCCTCATATTCTGTAGGTGACTGCTCCCCTCATATCCTATCTGAAAAATACAAGAATGTGGCTATGAAATCTCACAATTTACCACCACCAAACCTACCATTGTGTCCCATTCACTGTCTCACCTTCTATAGTGGGAAATTCCAATCTCTCCCATTCTACCGCCTAATTCCTGAGAACAGTTTAAACATGTTAAAGTCATCCCATCTTAAGGAAAAGTTTTCTCTGAATACCACCTCTACCTTCAACTAGAAATTTACCTTTCCCCTTCCATTCATAGCCAAATATTTTCCTCACAAATTCAATACTTCTTAACTCCCTGCTCATTCTTCAATGCACTTCAGTCTAGCCTCTCTCCACTATGTCATAAACAGTTCTTCTTCTGCTATACCATAAACTGCTTTCCAGTCTTTGAAACAAATGAAAACTAGTCAGTTACTTTCCTTGATCTCTCTGTGGCTTTTAATTTTGTCATGGCTCTTGCTTCTTGAAACATACTCTTCCTTGGATTTCATAAAAAATACATGGGTTTCCTCTTACCTTCACATCTTTCTCAGTTCTGAGGTCTTTGTGAGTCTTCTTTGAAGAACCAACATTTTTGTTTAACTAAAATATATGTATTTTTTTTATTTTTCCCAAATTTCTATCTTAGTACTAGGACATCTATAAAAATTCCTGGCTGGAGCACTGGTAGTATAGTGGTTAAGGCATTTGGCCACTAACCAGAATGTTGGTGGTTTAAATCTACCAGCCACTCTGTGCAAGAAAGATGAGACAGTCTGTTTCCATAAAGATTTAAATCCTTGGAAACCCAATGGAAGTTGCTATGAGTCAGAATTGACTTGATGACAATGAGTTTGGTTTTTTGGTTGAATACACACACACACACACACACTTAAACAGTAAAACCTATGAAAGCCAAAACCAGTGTAAGGCTGCAACTTGTCAAAAAAAGGAAAAATCAAATATTTTCCACACCACTGAGCAATAGAAAAGCGATAATCTGCACTTTACCAAAAAGCAGAAAACTTGCAAGAACTGGAAAAATAAAGCAGTCCTGTCAAGTTCTGATTCTCATAGGTTTTATCATAGATACGTATCCTCAAATTCTAAAATTTGTACATCTATATTTCTTCTGAAATTCAGACCCATATGTCCAAATATCCAACTGCTGTTTGATATTGACACTTGGCTGTATATTTTAACACAACCTGAAAGGAATAGTATCTTTATGTTTTCCAAAAGGCTGTGCCTCCTTGTATATTTCTCCTATCAATAAATGACACTGGATCCACCTTGCTGTTAGAATTAAAAATTTGGATATTATCCTTGACTCATTCCTCTTTCTCTTCTGCCACATTTAATCACCATATTTTTGTTCAGTTCATCTCTTAAGTATCGCTTGAATCAAATCACTTCACTGAAACCCTATCATCACCATTAACTTTGACTAGGTCACCATCCTGTTTTCCTTGGAGTTAAAATAATAATAATAATAATAATAATAATAATAATACTTTTAAACTGACACTTGTACTTGTTCTTCCAGGTCCAGTCTATTTGCATATTGCAGCCAGAATGATCTTCCTAATATATATCTTACTATGTCACTCTTATAATGGAGAAATATTTTCAATATTTCCACATTACTCTCAGTGTGAAGTCCAAGCTCATTAAAACATTCATTGTTGTTGTTGTTATTTGCCATAGAGTCGGCCCCGACTCCTAGCGACCCCTCCTTGGGTTTCTGAGGCAGTTGCCCAACCTTTCTTCCAAGGAGTGGCTGGTGGGTTTGAACCGCCAGCCTCCTGGTTAGCAGTCAAGTGCCTTAGGCACTATGCTACCAGAGCTCCCAAAACATTCATTAGATCCTTCAATATCTGATTCTATTTACTTCTTCCACCACTACCTTTCCTAGCATTTTGCATCTTATATATAATGGATTAAATTTAGTTCTTGAATAGGCCATACCCTTCATCTCATGCTGTTATCTGTCTAGAATACGCTCCTCATGCAATGATCCCACGACTTTTGTCCTGTCAATTATTATGTATACTATTTGGCTATTAGCTTCAATATCATTTTCTCAGAGAAGTTTTCATGATTCCCCAAATTTGTGTTAGATGCTACTCCTGAGTGTTAGAATAATTGGCTGTCTGTAACAAAATAAAATAAGATCTTTACTTCAAAAAAATGCCCACCAAAATATCCCATGTAGATTACAGACCTAAATCTAAAAAATTTAGAAAAATAATCATTTATTAGAAAATGTAGAGAAGCATATTTTTGTCCTCAGAGTAGAGAAAGATTTTTTACATCAGGCAAAAAAGAGTCAAGTAAACAATGAAAATAGTATCAACAAAAAAACTTCTGAAAAACAAATTGTATAATAAATTATATCACAAGACAAGGTACACAGTGCCTATTTGCAGCACACTGAACTGAAAGAATTATATCTAGATTTTATAAAGAAACTCTACAGATCAAATGGAAAAAGACAAAATAAAGAAAAAAAAAAAAACTAACCAAGAAAATTAAAAGAGGAAAATTATATGATCACTAAATATAAGATGCTATTCAACATCACCAAAAATTGGAAAACTACAAATTAAAGCCGTAATAAATATCATTTCATTCCCATCAGATTATAAAAAATGAATGTCTGATAATGCCGTGCTTTGGTAAGAAAAAATAACCCCAACAACTGGTGGGATGGTAAAAGGGATAAGTGTAGTTGAGAGTCATATGGCATTATATGATAAATTTGAAGATGCCAAAATATTTGATTCAGCAATTACATTTCTCACACACACATGGTACCATGAGAAATGTACTAGATTATCCTTTCCAGAATTGTTTGTAATGGCAAAAAGTGGAAATAATGTCGATGTCAATCAATAGAATAGATAAACTGGGATACGTTCAACCAGCATGATATAATATAGATATTAATATTAATTAACCAAAATTCAGTCACTTGGATAATTCTCAAAAAAACTGGTTAATTGGAAAAGGATATGTATAATTAGACTCATTTTCTGCAAATCCCACAGACTTTGAAAACTATTATATCTTATCTATGAAAAAACATGTATGTAGAATAAAACCAAAAACCAAACTCACTGCTGTTGAGTAGGATTCAACCCATAGCAACCCCTCCTTGGGTTTCTGAGACAGTATCTCTACAAAAGTAGATTGCCCAAGCTTCCTTCCGAGTGGTAGCTGGTGGGTTTGAACCTCCAGCCCTCTGGTTAGTAGTCAAGTGCCTTAGGCACTATGACACCACAGCTCCTGTATGTAGAACAGTAGTAGAAAAATATTCATGGGAATGGTAAACACTAAATTAAGAGTAGTGGTTATCTGTAGAGAGGAAGGGGAACAGTATTAGGAATGTTACATTCAGTAGGGCCCAAACATATGGGATTTAGGTTTTACTTTATTAAGAAATCTGAAACAAATATGAGCAAATGTTAACAAATTATAAAACTGAGTGGTGCGTATAAACACTTGTTATCTTCATAATTTACTATGTGGATCATAATAAAATATATTTTACAAGAGAAGAATGAAAAAATATTAGCCAATACTGTGCTTGAAAGATATATTTTGATGTAGATAAAGGTAACACACATTTGCCAGCCAAGAAAATATTGTAATATTTTCTCTTTCCTGTTATCCTGTACTATCCAGCTACCTACTTACATAATATGGTAATGGGCCACAGTGTCTTTTTTTTGTTTGTTTGTTTTGTTTTTTTTAATTACAGAGATTACAAAAGTCTTTAAGGGTGTAGCAGATCTAGTTGTGACCTCTTCAGATGATTACTTTTCTCCCAGTAGGGTCTTTAGATTAGCCAATAAAAATACAGTAGGACACCCACTTAAAATTGAAACCAGATTAACAACATAAAATATTTTTAAGTAAGTGGATTCTATTAAAAAATCCTGATCAGAGGGGATAAAAGGCAGAACCTAATTTCAAATTCTCACAGAATGCAGACTTTCTAGAGGCATTGAGACTGAATAAACCCCCAAAATGATTACTTGGATATAATCTTAAACATTAAGGAGCACTGGTGGCCTAGTGCCTAAGGCATTTGATTGCTAACCAGAAAGTTGGCAGTTCAAACCCACCAGACATCTGCTGAAAGAAAACTGGACAATCTACTTCCATAAAGATTTACTGTCTCGGAAACCCAAAGGGGGTCCCTATGAGTCAGAATCAACTCAATGACAGTGAATTTTGTTTCTTCTGTTTTTTTTTTTTTTTTAATTTTTAAATATTAAACCAAAAATTTCCCCTGTAGTCTTTTTTAAACCAAATAATAAACCAAAAAAAACAAACTGCTGCCGTCAAGTCAATGCCAATTCACAGTGACACTAAGGACAGAGTAGAACTGCCTTATAGGGTTTCTGAAGCTTTAATCTTTATAGAAGTAGACTGCTTCATCTCTCTCCAGAAAAGTGAGTGGTGGGTTTGAACTGCTTGATTTGTAGCTGAGCGCTTAACTACTGCTGTACCAGGGCTCCATAAACCAAACAATAATTTAGCTAATTAGTAAAGAATATCTACTCTAAGCATTGCACTCTTTTAATGAACTATATATATGGGGCCAATTGACAACAGCAACTCAAAATTTAGATAGGAAGCTTAGGGAACAACAGTGAGTTGATCTTAATGTGAAGGGAACAACTCAAAAAGGAGGGTGGAAATAGTTACACAACTTGAAGGCAATGTCACTGAATTTTACATGTAGAAATTGTTGAATTGGATACGTTTTTCTGTGTATGTTTTCAACAGTAACAAAAAAGAAAATAAATTATTTAAAAATATATTTTTGGGTACTTAAGTCCCAAATATTGCATTTAAAAAGAAAAAAAAAAAAACTCACTGCCATCGAGTTGATTGTGACTCATAGCGACTCCCTTTGGGTTTTCCAGGCAGTAAATCTTTACGGAAGTAGATTGCCCAGTCTGCCTTAGCAGAGGGACTGGTGTGTTTGAACTGCCAACCTTCTGGCTAGCAGTCAAATACCTTAGGCACTATGCCACCAGAGCTCCTTAAATATTGCATAAAACACTTATACCGAAAAGTAATTATTCGACCTGGCCGGTTAACTCAGTCAGTTAGAGTGTCGTGTTGATAAAAAGTAATTATTCATCCATCTGAAATTCCAACTTAACTGGACTTTATAAACCAGGCATGGAGAGATTGTTCCTTTTTATGTTCCTTCTTATCCCTTATCTTATGTCCATCCCATTCTCCCACACAACACCACCAGCTGCTGAAGGGCCTAGACTTAATCAACTTGATCCTCCTTGTTATCTATTTGTTTTCTGAAAGGTCAAGACTTTACTTGTTGCCTTCAAAGAGATTTTATGATGATCTTGTTTTTGTCCTACTCTCTGAGCTACTGTTCAGCCTACTACATTAGCTGCTCTGCCTCCATCTCAGCCACATGTTCCTGTTTAGCAGAAGCTATGCCTTTTTGCATCATTATGGAGTATATTAAAGCACACTGTTTTCTAAAAGTGTCATTATTTCTTACTGACAGTAATTTTTATGTCGTGTAACGTATTTAGTCTTCCTTTTGTGAGTATTAGAAGCTCTAGTGGCATAGTGCCTAAAGCATTTGACCGATAATCAGAAGGCTGGCGGTTCAAACCCATCAGCCACTCCTCAGAAGGAAGGTTGGGCAATCTGCTTCCTAGTAACACTGCTTGGGAAACCCAAGGAGCGGTCCCTATGAGTCGCAATCAATTAGTCGGCAGTGAGTTTGGTTTAGTTTGGTTTGGTACGAAAGTCTGTTTTAGAGACTGTGGTTGACTCTTCTCCAGATACTGGAAGTAACGTTCCTATACACCTCAATACTACTTACTGCCGAAAGGCAATTTACCCAATATGCAAAGTTATTCCAAAGTATCCTTGCAAAGTTTTGAGCTTTGGAGATTTAAATTTAGAAGATTCTGATGAAACAGGAAGAGTCTATTAACTAATCAAAATTCAAAAGATAAGTAACTAAATGCAATTGTTAATTATGCTTTATTGTCAAAAGAAAGTCTCCTTTAACATGTTTAAACCAAAAAACTAAACTCACTGTCCTAGAGTGGGATCCGACTCATAGCGACCCCTCCTTGGGTTTCCAAGGCAATTTCACTACGGAAGTAGATTGCCCAGTCTTCCTTCCCAGGAGTGGCTGGTAGGTTTGAACCGCCGGCCTTCTAGTTAGCACTCAAATACCTTAGACACTATACCACCAGAGCTCCCTTAACGTGTTTGGATAATAGTAATATTAAGAGTATGTACCTACTCATGATTTCCAGTGTCTGAAATATATCTTCACACAAGTTGGTTAACCAGAAAATGCAAAAAAATCTCTAAAATATTTGAGGAAAAATCCCCATAGAAACAGAATAAAATACTGGCTCAAAGGGGAAAAAAAAAAAAAAAAGAATCAAAAGCACTCAACAGGTATTAGTGTCAGGTGAAAATGAATGAAATAGAAATAAACACTCTGATTTCACTGTTTGGTCTGAGTGAAATAATAAAACAAGCAACGTGACTAATGAAAAAGAAACCAGACTTTTTCTTAAGTGATCCAGTTCTTTAAGTCACCCACATGCAATTTTAAAAAGCATAATGTTCTTGGCGTGCAAGACAAAATTAACAGTGCTGCATTTTTCTTTTTAAAGTCCACAAAAGATACATCAACATATTCTATAATTTAACATTTAAAAGTTGCTTAGGATTATGGAAGTCTCATTTAACATGAATCCTAATAGACAAGTCCAAGGTTATAATGGGAAGAAGCTTGTCTTGATGGTCAAGAGATATAGAATCTAGTCCAAGACTTACTACAATGTAAGCTTGCACAAGTGACCTAGCTTCTGTTTTCTCTGTGCCTCATTTTCCTCTCCTATGAAATGATGAGTCAGTTGGACAAAATGGTCTCCAAGGACTCTTACAGCTCAAATTCTAGTATGTAATAAAATTGAAAGCAAAAGCACTTTTCACTAAAATAATTACTTGTTACTGAGTATAATTGCTTTCTTTTGGTAAAAGGACATGCTCATTATACTCATTTTTATTTGCACAGAACTGTGTTCTGTTTACACATTGTGTCTATAAAGCTATGTGATGTTTTTGAACAAGCATAGAGGCACTTATTGTTGCAATTAATCTAGTATCTTTTTAGATGGCTAAGTCCAGAGGTTGCAGACTTATTCTACTGATGCTGAGACTTATCGAAATAATTTGAAACTTAAAATTATCTTCTGAATTGAAAACATTCTTTTGCGTTCAGTTAATATTTCATCCATTTTTTTCACTTATCAAAGAATCTTCAGTGGCATTAAATCTTAATCTTTTGAGTATTTTTTCTATTTTTGTTTTTTAGTAACAATGAAAAATCTTTCAGAGCCTGGATTTGACATGAATATAGAGTGATAAAGCTTGATATTATAGCATTTGGCTTTTAAAACATGTGATTTAATTGTAACATAAAAAGATGAATTTTCTTGTAAAAATAGTAATTTTTTTAATCTCATAAAAGTGGGTCTAAAAGTGGTTTGAAACAGCGGCATATTTAGAATAAATGTATGAATTCCCACAGAAAACACTTTGAAGTTTGACAATTCTCTGATAATATAAGTTTTACTGTTTTTTTTCCAAAAATCAGTTTCATTACTGTGTAATACACATACTTATAATGAACATAAATGTTCATTAATTAATTTTATATTCCAAAGAGCACAGATGCATGGTGTTATGGATTGACTTGTGTTCCACAAAATTATGTGTTATAAATCCTAACTTCTTTACCTGTGAATGAGCTTGCCATTCCTTTCTGAGAGGGAAATTATAAAATAGGTGTGGATAAGTAGATATTATGTGCCATATCTTTACTAAATTCGAATTTTCACTTTCTACTAAAGGTAGTGTAATTCTGTTATGTTAACTAATAGGCCATGAACTCCTAAAGATGACATGTATAGGCCATCCCTACAAGCTTTAGAGATCCATTGATCTAAATGGGACCTGGCTAAACCATGTATTGGGTAGATAAACAGGACAGATAATGAGATGAACTCTATCCTTTACTAGTGCATTTTCTGTATGTCCTTAAAACAATCTTACAAGCTGGTTTTGTTTGTTTCTTATTCTAATAAACTAATACAGTAATAGTTACCATATATTATTTTATATATTACTATGTTGTTGTTGTTGTTATGTGCCGTCGAGTCGGCCCCGACTCATGGCGACCCCTCCTTGGGTTTCCGAGGCAGTATCACTAAGGAAGTAGATTGCCCCATCTTCCTTCTGAGGAGTGGCTGGTGGGTTTGAAACACAGCCTTCTAGTTAGCAGTCAAGTGCCTTAGCACTATGCTACCAGAGCTCCATATATATATATTGTAAATATTGTTTTTAATCTATGAAAGAGTGAGATAATAGAAGGAACTTCCTGACTCTTAGGAATTTATCAGCCTTACTCGATGCCCATCCCACCCCAACATATGAAAAGGATACTCAAGAACACAGCATTTATCTCCACTTGCTCTAGTTTCTTGTGATTTATACTCCAGCCTTGCTAAACTGTAGGACTTTGTACAGGCTCAATCCTGATTAATTCCATTATCTAGCTAATTCTTGCACAATTTTAAAGTTTCTGTCTTGACATTAAGGAGCTCTGGTGGTGTAGTGTTTAAGGCATAACCAAAAGATTGGTGGTTCAAACCCACCAGCCACTTCATGGATGAGGCGTGTTCTTTTTCATTGGAAAACCAATGTGGGTTGTTAGGGGTTAGAATGGACTCAATGGTAGTGAGTTTGTTTTTTTGTTTTTTTTGTTTTGACATTAATCTGGGAAGCTTTCCCTGGCTATCTAAGTCTAAGTTCAATAGTATCCTGTGTTAGTATCCCAATACTTTCTATACTCTCTACTCTAGTAGTTAATAGGTATATCATTGTTGTTAGCTGCTACTGAGTTGGGTCCTGACTCATGGTGACCCCATACATAATTGATCAGAAGAAAACACTGCCTGATCCTGCACCATTACCATCCCCTCCACTATGGTTGGTGTTTTGGTTACCTAGTGCTACTCTGACAGGAATATACCACAAACGGGATGGCTTGAACAAACAGGAGTTATTCTCTTGCAGTTTGGGAGGCTGTTGTTGTTGTTGTTATGTGCCATCAAGTCAGCCCTGACTCATAGCGACCCCTCCTTGGGTTTCCGAGGCAGTATCACTTGGGAGGCTAGAAGTCCAAATTCAAAGTGCCAAGCTCTAGGGGCTAGCTGAAAGCTGCTCAACCTTTTGGGCTTTAGCTCTGCCTCTTGCTCCCGGCCCACTGAAGCTATAGGCATCTCTTCACTCAGGCAGCTAGTGGCTACTGAGGCTAACAAGCCCAAGGTTGACAAACAAAAACTCATAGTCCAGATGTTACCAAACCACACGACAGGCCATTAATTCAAGTCCATTGAAAGCCCCAAGATCAGCAGAGTATGACAGGCTGCTGAACAAAGACTAAGCTATGTACATGGTTTAAGTGTGCCATAAGCTCGAGACCATCCCCCAAGGCTTCTTCTTACACACAGGAAGCAGACCACCTCCCTAAGGCAGCTATACAGCTGCTCACAGGAGACTCCACTATGGAGTTGATTACCAGTCTCATCATGGGGAATACTACATCCAGCTGCCCAGCCACTCAAAAAGGCCCAGCCAAGCTTGACACATAGACTTAACCACCACAGTTGGGTTCAGGTTGGACCATTGTGATCCATAGGATTTTTATTAGCTGATTTTTGGAAGCAGATAACAAGTCTTTCTTCCTAGTCCATCTTAGTATGGAAGCTCTGTTGAACCTTGTTAAGTATCATGGTAATATTCAAGCTTCCACTGATACATGGTAGTGGCTGTGCATACAGGACCTCCTCTATTGAAGGCAAAAATCCTACCATTAGATCACCATTGTTCCACAACAGACATATTACATGTCCCTGGAAATTCAGCTTTGTTCCTGGTCTTACATTCTTTAGTGACTGCTACTTTATTTTCCCTCATCTCCTGTTGCAACAAAATACAGCACTATTGACACTGGTGCAGGACTCTGGTTATCAGGTATCTCAGCCTAGATTTGCCAAATGCATTTGACACTTGTACTCTTTGAAGTACAGGTAGTCCCTGATTTATGACATATTCGAGTTGCAATGAACAGCACTTATAACCCTCTATTTCCACAAAGAGGTATAATTGATGCCTGCTTTCAAAGCATCTAAAGACAGAATTCTCCTGGCACTTGGAGGAAATGCTGATGGATTTAAATTGAAACTTTTGTTTGTTTACCATTCTGAAAACCCCCCAAAATTCAAAAACATTGACAGAAATAAGCTGCTTGTCTACTACAGAAGCAACTCCAAAGCCTGGATGATGATTGTGTTATTCGAAGATTGGTTTTTAAATTGTTTCATCCTCGAGTTCCATGCCTATTGCCATGAAAACATTTATTTCAAGATTCTGCTGTTACTTGATAATTCCCTGGGATATCTCCTTACATAGATGGTCTAAATCAAGATGTGAAAGTGGTGTATTTTCCTAATTTGACAACTGTAATTCAGGCTATTGATAAAGATGAAATCACCATCTTCAACACATATTACTTATGGATTACATTTGTTCAGGCAATATCTGCAAGAGGTGAAGTATGGTAACATCACACAATTTCTGAAACTATTATAATATTCTACAGTGTATTCAGAACATTGAATCTTCCTGGGAGGAAGTTATAGGAGAACACATGCAGGGGACATAGTAAAAATTGCTGAGTTGTCTGAACATGCTCTAAGCATTTGATGATGATAATATGATGAAAAATATTTGTGGGAAAATTGTCCATATGGCAAGAACATTTCGTTTAAACTTGATGACACTGATGTGGAATAGCTTACAGATCATAAAGAAGGGAAATTGACAGATTGAGATTTAATGGATTTTGAAGAGCAAATAAAAGCTGAAAAAGAAGGAAATAATGAAGAAGTAGGAGAGAAGTTATAAAAAAAATTTTACAGTGAAAAGATTAGTTAAAGTTTTTCTAAAATAAACCAGGCTCTTCATTTGCCCAGATGATCCAGAACCATCCACAAGTGATTATTAAGACAACTGACAAAATGCCAGTGTTTCCAAATCTGCTTTACTGTCAGAATAAATTATTATGATTTTTTTTTAATGTATGTATGTATTAATATATCTCTGTAAGTTTATATATAATGTTCCCAACACCCAAAGACAAAGATTGGATTTATAAAGATAGGCAGTGCAGTGGGTAAAAGATTGGGCTGCAAACCAAAAGGTCAGTTGTTCAAACCCACCTGCTCCTCCACTGGAGAAAGATGAAGCAGTCTGCTTCTATAAAGATTTATTGCCTTGGAAATCCCATGAAGTGGTTCTTTTCTGTCTTATGTGGTTGTTATGAGTCAGAATCATTTGATAGCTATGTATTAGTTTGTTTTTTATTTTTTTAATAATGAAAACTAAAAATGAAATTAAGTATTTGACTTAGGTCAGAACGGACTTATAATGGAATCATTGGAACCCAACCTCATTGTAAGCTGGGGACTACCTTTACTCTCAGAAACAACACAACATAGTTCAACTCTTACTCTGGAACTCACACTTGATTGAATTTACCTTAGCTTTTGGGGACAAGAATTTTACAATAAAAAAGATTAGTACAGTTTTGTGTCCACAATTGACAACAGTGTTCTTTAAATTATATCTATTTACACTTTAGTTCTATAATATATTGAACTTTAGTTCTGGTAAGGTGGTAGAATAGGCAGATAAACTACAAAGACCCTCTTCAACAATTAAAAGAAGAACCAATTAACACAGTTACAGAAGATAATCATGAAGCCTTGAACTCTGAAAGGAAGGATGCAGAAGTACACTAAACTTCAACTAGTGGAACTTGCAGGAAGACACCAAAATAAGAAGACATATAGAACCACGGATTGTCAGTGATCTTGATGGCACAGACAGCTTGGATATTGCCAAGTGGTGTTAGAACCTAAGAATTAACCTAAAAATCAGCCCTGCTAGCCAGGAGCTGTATGGAGGACTGCACAGGTGGCTGGTGAATAAACGGGGAAGCACCGAAGAGGGAGGGAGGTTGAGCTTTGGATTTATGGCTGTCTGGAGGGTGCAGCCATTTTGAACTTTTACAAGTGGTTTGACCCTTTTGGATACTAAAAGCGACAGTGTTCTCTCAGATTCCAGGGACCTAAGAATAGGCTCCACTTGCCAGAGACCACAAGAACATACCAGACACTGAGGACTGGAAAGCTCAATATTCCCCTTGTTACCCAACACCCTCTTGGCGAACAGAGGTGCAGCCTTCCCTCACTCTCACCCACCTTCTGGGCCAGCAGGAATTCCATCCCAGTCTGTGTGCTCTGACAGAGCCTGGGTACCCTGCCCCATCCCACCCAGATTTTTCTCCTTTAGTTTGTTTGTTTTTTGCCTGTTTTAAAATTATTATTATTATTATCATTTTTTTTTTTTTATTATTATTCTTTCCTCTTTCCTTCACAGGTTCTAGTTTTTGGCTTTTTCTCTCTTCCAGTTTCCTGGTTCCTGGTTTTTTGTGTGTTTTTTTTTTTTTTTTAACTTGTGCTTCTCCTCATTCCTTGTTTTTCTTTTTGCATTTTTCCCACTTTTTTCTTCATTATTCTCCTACTCTATCTCTTTTCTCTTACTCTCCCCACCCCAGATATTGCAGAATTTTTTCCTCCTTTTTCTATTAATATTTCTTTTGGCTTTTAAAAATATTTCTTTATTTTCTCTAATTTATTGCTTTTCCTCTTTTTTTGTTGTTCCTATTTTCTCTTTTTGAAGATTGTTATTGTTTGTTCATATGGTGTATGTTTTTTGTCATCTTGATTTTACTTTTTTGATGGTTTTTCATTTGCTGTTTTTGTCTAACTGAATAGGAGACAGCAACCATGCCCATATAACTCAACCACACCCACATCACCTACAGCTCCACTTACTGAGTGAGAGCCACCACTTCCTTCTGTACCAACTGGCCAATGATACCTGACCACCAATAAGAGCCTGACTCACCCTTAACTGCTCTTACAGATACTTAACAGAAACCTGTGAAGCCATTCTCATTCTCTATTACACCCATCAAGAGACAGGTGGTTAGTGCATACATGCTGCCAACTAGGGATTAGAGGAGCACAGCATCCTGCTTACTCAGATACATGCAAAAAACAAAGAAAACCAAAGTCTGGAGTGAATCACTCCAATATACAATCACCAATTAAATATAAATTCAAAAAAGTCACCATGTCTTGGAGGCAACAGACCATCACAGTCCACACAAAGAAGCAAGATAAAGAGGTAGAAACAAGGGAGCAAGATACAGACAAAGAACACATCCCTGAGGAATAAGCAGCATTGGAACACCCTGAGAAGGAATTCAAAAGAATTATACTTAGGTATCTTCAAAGGATTGAAAGATAGATGAAGGAAAACACTGACAAAATTAAGGAAAACAAAGACAAAACCCTAGAACAATTTCAGAAGAAAATACAAGAATAAAATGACAAAATAAATGAAAAATTAGACATGATACAAAATCTACAGATAGAAATCTAGAAGACTAATACTAAATTTTCAGGAACAGATAACACATTGAAAGGGCAAAGGAGTAGAACCAAATCAATGGAAGACAGAATTAATGAGATTGAAGACAAATACCTCAATACTTCCTTGGAAAGGGATCAATCAGAAAAAAGATCAAAATGAAATGAAGAACACCTAAGGTTCATGAGGGATGCCATAAAAAGGAATAACCTACATGTAATCAAAATTCCAGAACAGAAAGAGAAAAATAAAACTACTGAGAAAATTGTACAATATTTGTTGCCTAATATGATAAAAGATAAGAATATACCCACTCCGGAAGTCCAACAAACCCTACACAAGATAGACTCCAAAAGAAAATCACCAAGAGAAATCATCATCAAACACACCAAAACCAAAGACAAAGAAAGAATTGTGGAAGCAGCATGGGAAAAACAAAGTAGTTACCTACAAAGGGCAACCAATAAGAATAAGATCTGATTTCTTGGCAGAAACCATGCAGATGAGAAAGCAATACGAATGTATATATAAAACCATGAAAGAGAAAAATTTCCAACCTAGAATTATGTTGTGGCATCGAGTCATCTCCAACTCATAGCGACCCTATCACACCAGAATGAAACATTGCCCAGTCCTGTGCCAGCTCCATGATTCTTGCTATAACTTGAGCCCATTCCCACTGGTACTGTGTCAGTACATCTCATTGAGGGACTTCGCCTCTTTCATCAACCCTCCACCTTACCAAGCATGACATTCTTCTCCAGGGAATGGTCCCTTCTGGCAACATAACCAAAGTAGGTGAAACAGGTGAGATGAAGTCTGGCCATTCTTTCTTCCAAGGAGCATTCTGGCTGCACTTTCTCCAGGACAGATTTGTTAGTTCTTTTAGCAATCCATGGTACTTTCAGCATTCTTCACCAACACCACAACTCAAAAGCATCGACTCTTCTATGGTCTGCCTTATTGCTTGTCCAGCTCTCACTTGCATATGAGGTGATTGAAAATACCATGGCTTGTGTCAGGTGCACCTTAGTCCTCAAGGAGAAATCTTTGCTCTTCAGCACTTGAAAGAGGTCCGCTGCAGCTGGATTGCCCAGTGCTATACATCTTCCAACGTCCTGACTGCTCCTTCCCTTGGCATCGATTATAGAACCAAGTAATGGGAAGTCTTTGACAACTTCAATCTTTTCTCCATTTATTGTGATGTCGCTTATTGGTCCAGTTGTGAGGATATTTGTTTTCTCTATATTGAGATGTAATCCATACTGCAGACTGTATCCTTCAATCTTCATCAGTAAGTGCTTCAAGTCATCCTCGCTTTCAGCAAGCAAAGTTGTGTCGTCAGCATATCGCAGGTTGCTAATGATTCTTCCTCCAATCTTGATGCCATTTTCTACATGTAGTCCAGCTTCAAAGATTATTTGCTCAGCATATATATTGAACAAGTATGGTGAAAGGATACAAGCTTGGCACACTCCCATTTTTATTTTAAACCATGCAGTGTCCCCTTGTTCTGTTTGAACAACAACCTCCTGGGTTTATGTACAGGTTCCTCATGAAGACAATTAGGTGTTCTGGAATTCCCATTCTTCTCATTGGTATACACAATTTGTTATGATCCACACAATCAAATACTTTTGCATAGTCAATAAAACACAAGTAAACATTTTTCTGGTATTTTTTGCTTTGAACCAAGATCCATCTGACACCAGCAATGATATCCTTCATTCCACATCCTCTTCTGAATCCAGCTTGCATTTCTGGAAGTTTTCTGTCAATATACAGCTGCAACCATTTCTGAATGATCTTTTTTTATTTATTTATTTTTAAATTTTATTTTGATTTGGATGAAGATTTACACCGTAAATTCACTTTTCATAAAGCAGTTCACATAATATACTTTGTCTCATGTCATTGACCAAAATTTACAATGCAATAGCTCCCCTCCCACTTCCTCCCCATAGTTACCTCTTCCCAGT
>NW_006921713.1:2792278-2793385 GCF_000298275.1 Orycteropus afer afer
TGTCTGTGTTAATTGGTTTCCCTTTTCTTTGTTGAAGAGGGTCTTTGCAATCCTTCTGCCTAGTCCACATCTTGCCTGGAAATCCTGAATTATCTTAAGTAAGATTTTACTTACATGTGATATTAATGATATTGTTTGATAATTTTCACATTCTGTGGGATCACCTTTCTTTGGACTGGGTACAAATATGGATCTCTTCCAGTCAGTTGACCAGGTAGCTGTCTTCAAATCTCTTGGGATAATAGAGTGAGTGCCTCCAGTGGGGCGCATCCATTTGTTGAAACATCTCAATGGGTATTCTGTCAATTCCTGGAGCCTTGTTTCTCACCAATTCCATCAGTGCAGCTTCGACTTCTTCCTTCAGTATCACTGGTTCTTGAACATATGCCACTTCCTGAAATGGATGAAGATCAACCAGTTCTTTTTGGTACTCTGTGTATTCCTTCCATCTTCTTTTTACGATTCCTGAATCTTTCAATATTTTGCCCATAGAATCTTTCAATATTGCAAGTTGAGGCTTAAATTTTTTCCTCAGCTCTTTCATCTTGAGAAACGCCAAGTGTGTTCTTTCCTTTTGCTTTTCTAACTCAAGGTCTTTGCACATTTCATTATAGTAATTGGCTTTGTGTGCTCGAATTGCTCTTTGAAATCTTCTGTTTAACTCTTTTATCTTGTAATTTCTTTGATACGCTTTAGTTACTTTCCACTCAATGGCAAGTTTCAGAGTCTTTTCTGATATCCATTTTGGTGTTTTCTTTCTTTCTCATATTTTTAATTACCACTTGCTTTCTTCAAGGATGATGTTCTTGATGTCATCCCACAATTCTTCTGGTTTTCGGTCAATGGTCTTCAATGCATCAAATCTGTTCTTTAGATGGTCTCTAAATTCAAGAGGGATATATTCAAGGTCATATTTTGCCTCTTGTGGACTTGTTTTAATTATCTTCAACTTCAAGCAGTTGATGGTTTGTTCCATAATCACCTCCTCGCTTTGTTGTTTCTGAAGATATTGAAGATATTGAGCTTCTCCATTGCCTCATTCCACAGATGAAGTTCATCTGATTCCTGTGTACTCCATCTGGTGAAGTCCATGTGATTAGCCACTGT
>NW_006921713.1:2793990-2795265 GCF_000298275.1 Orycteropus afer afer
CAATGTTTACAGACTATTCATAAAGTTGCCCAGTAATGTATCAGACAGTGTTTCCCTGCAATTTATAAAGTTTTACCTGGCCAATTCTTTGAGAAGTGGATGGCCTCTTTCCTCTTCCTAGTCAGTCTCAGTCTGTGAGCTGCATTGGAACCTGTGCACCACGAGCAACCCTGCTGGCATTTGAAACACCAGTGGCACAGCCGCAAGCCTCACAGCAACATGCAAGCCACCACATTACAACAAACTGACAGACAAGTTTGTCTCCCTTAGCTGTTAGAAAACTCTTTGCCCTCTCCTTACCCAATTCCTACCTGGATCCTGCTGCTTTGTCATCCTTGGGGCTCCCTCCCTTTCCTGCCTCTGGGGGTGGGTCCTGTCTCCCACCCCCTACCCTGGATCCTGCCACTTTTCTCATCCCCAGCTGCTTCCAGCCTTTCCTGGCTCTGTGGGTGGTTCCTTTCTCCAGCTCCTTACTTGGACCCTAGCACTTTTGTCATCTCCAGCCACTCCCTGACTTTCCTCCTCTGGGGGTGGATCCTGTATCCTGCCCCTTCCTATTTCCTGGCACTTATGCCATCTCTGGCCACTCCCTGCCTTTCCTGCTTCTGGGGGTAGGTCCTATCTCCCACCAGGAATTACATACTCAGTAAAATTTTCCCTCAAATATGATGGTGAAATTAGATAAGCAAATATTAAGTGAATTTTTAAAAACCAAACCAACCTTACAAGAGATACTAAAGGGAGTCCTTCGAACAGAGAACAAATAATAGCAAGCAACAACCAACCATTAATACACATGATGACATAACCCAGGAACCAACCCAGTCATGGAAGTATCCAAAATAAAATAAGCTTACAAGACTGTAAACAGGGAACCAGAGACATCAATTGGCAAAGGAGAAAAATTATAAAACAAAAAGAGGGAAAAAATCATGTTGTTACAGAACTTCTAATGGTAAGGAAGTCAAGATAATGGAAGTCAGATAGAATAGGCTGTTCTAAACTCAGGGAGAAAATAACAAATCACAGGGTAACCTCAAAGGAAAATCATAAACTTTGATATCACAAAAAAAAAAAAAAAAAAAAAAAAAAATGGACAAGCACAAATATTTAGCAAATACTAAAATAACAACAATGAAGGAAATGATAACATGACTGATAAATAAAATAACCACTGCACAGAAAATTATATGGAACAAAGAAGACAAGAACATGAAAAAACACATAACAAAATGACAGCAACCAACTCATAATTGTCAATAATTACACTGAATG
>NW_006921713.1:2796460-2798406 GCF_000298275.1 Orycteropus afer afer
GGTGACATCACAACAGAACCAAATGAAATAAAAACGATAATATCAGGATACTATGAAGAACTGTACTACAACAAATTTGAAAATCTGGAAAAAATGAACAGATTCTAGAAACACACAACTTAACCTAAACTAACACAGACTGAGGTGGAAAAGATGAACAGATCCATAACAAAAGAAGAAATTGAACAGGTCATCAAAAATTACCAACAAAAAAAAAGTCCTGGCCCATACTGTTTCACTGGAAAATTCTACCAAATATTCAGAGAAGAAATGATACCAATCCTACTCAAACTATTCCAAAACATAGAAAAAGATGGAATCCTCCCTAACTCATTTTATGAATCAAGAATAACCTTGATACCAAAACCAGGCAAATACATCACTTTAAAGGAAAACTACAGACCAATATCCCTCATGAATAGAGATGCAAAAATCTTCAACAAAATCCTAGCCAATAGACTCCAACAACATATCGAGAAAATCATTCATTATGACCAAATAGGGTTCATATCAGGTATGCAAGGATGGTTCAATATTAGTAAAACAATCAATGTCATCCACCACATAAATAAAACAAAGAAAAAGAACCACATGATCATATCAATTGATACAGAAAAGGCATTCCATAAAATCCAACACTCATTTCTGATCAAAACTCTCAGCAAAATAGGAATAGATGGGACATTCCTTAACATAATAAAGGGAATATATGCAAAACCAATAGCCAACACTATACTCAAAGGAGAGAGACTGAAACCATTCCTCTTGTGAACAGGAACCAGACAAGGATGCCCTCTCTCACTACTTCTACTCAACATTGTACTGGAAGTCCTAGCCAGGGCCATAACACAAGAAAGGGAAATCAAAGGCATCCATATTGGTAAGGAAGAAGTCAAAGTATCCCTATTTGCTGATGATATTATCCTATACCTAGATAACCCAAGAGACACAGTCAAAAATCTACTGGAACTATTTGAGAGATTTAGCATTATGGCAGGATACAAGATCAACATCCAAAAATCAGTTAGATTCCTGCAAAGAGCAATCCAGCGAAGAGATTGCTGAAGAAGGAATAAGGAATTCAATAGTGTTTACAATAGCTACCAAAAAAATAAAATACTTGGAAATAAATCTTACCAGGGACAGAAAATGCCTGTACAAAGAAAACTATAAAAGACTACTTCAAGAAACCATGGGAGATCTACATAAATGGAAGAATATACCATGCTCATGGGTAAGAAGATTGAACATTGTGAAAATATCAGTTCTACCCAAAGCAATCTGTACATTCAATGCAACCCTAATCCAGATCCCATCAACATGTTTTAAGGATATGGAAAAAACAATCTCTAACTTTATATGGAAAGGAAAGAGACCTCGGATAAGTGAAGCACTATTTGAAGAAGAAGAAGAGCAAGGTAGGAGGTCTCGCACTGCCAGATCTCAAAACCTACTATACAACCACAGTAGTCAAAACTCCCTGGTATCAGTATAAAGACAGACACATAGACCAATGGAATAGAATTGAGAACCCAGAAATAGATTCAACCACCTATGATCAGCTGATCTTTGACAAAGGGCCGAAATTCATTACATGGGGAGGAGAATGTTTGTTTAATAAATGGTGCTGGCAAAACTGGAGATCCATTTGCAGAAGAATGAAACAAGATCTGTACCTCACATCATACACAAAAACTAACTTCAGATGGATCACTTAAATGTGAAACCTAAAATTATAAAGTTCCTCAAGGAAAAACTAGGGCAAATTTAGGGACCCTAATATATGGCATTGATAGACTATCAAGCATAACTCAAAATGCACAAAGAGCAGAAGATAAACTAGATGAATGGGACCTTCTAAAAATTAAATTTTTATGTGCTTCCAAAGACTTCTCCAAAAGAGTCAAAAGAGAACCTACAGATTGGGAAAAATGGCAACGGCATAT
>NW_006921713.1:2798976-2801522 GCF_000298275.1 Orycteropus afer afer
GACAAATATTGTATTAGTCCTTTATTGTAAAAGTTAAGGAAAGGTTTATAAAGGAAATTTTCTTTGTTTGTTACCAGGCATAGGAGGGGGGGGGAGGAAACACTGTTAGATATGTAGAAATAAGTATTGATTTGGGTGAAGAGAAGGGCAATGTACCAAATATGAGTGATCAACATGGTGGCATTGAGGAAGAAGACATAGCGAGGTACATGGGAGGAACAGACAAAGATGAACCCTTTTGCACATACAGTACTGTGTTGTCAATGAAGGCAAATATGGATATATGGGTGGGTAGATGGGTGGACAGGCTGCACTATTAGGTATGTCTATGCAGCAGGGAGTGTATCAAAGACCATGTATAGTGTTGGCAGACAATGATTCTACAAGTGTATGTGTATGTTCTGTATATGGCAGAGCTGAGAAGGGACAAGGTCATAGTCACTTCTTGGTCAAAGCCAGCTACCCAGAGGGACTGAGTAGTTGAACCAGTGGGCTCGGGACCATAATTGCAGGGGACATCAAACTTAATTGGAATAACGTACTACACAGAACATTGTTCCACCTCCTTCTTTGGTGAGTAGTGACTGGGATCTTAAAAGCTTACAAGCAGCCATCTAGATGCAATGATGGGTCTCTCCTCGTCCAGAGCAAAGGAGAAAGAAGAAAACCTAGGATTCAATGAAACAATTAGTCCTAGCAACTGGTACACCATGCAATCTACAGTCTATATGACTATGAGACCAGAAGAACTAGATGGGCCTGGCTACCACTGTCAACCACTCAGAGGGGGATCTCTGTAGGAGATCCTGGATAGAGAGGGAGAACAATGTGGAACAAAACTCAAAATCATTAGGGAAAAAAAAGAGGAGGGACCAGGTTTACTGGTCTGATAGAGCCTGGTGGAACCAATGACATTATGGCCTCTAGTTGCCCTTCAGCTCTGGAATTGAACCTACACCTATGGCTTCCAGACAAATAAAAGACAGGCATATGAGTTGAACATTTACCTAAGGTAGACACACTCCTTGGAGAGAACAATCATGGGAGAAAGAATGGTTGTTTATGCATAGGGAGACAGCTCAGGGAGCAGGAGTGCATGGAGGGATGGACACAGGGAAGAGGTAACTATCAGGAGGAAGTAGGAAGAGAGCTGTTGTGTTGTGGTAAATTGTACTCAATGTCATGAGACAAAGTGTATATGAACTGCTGTATTGGAAGTTAATTCGCTCTGTAAATTTTCACCCAAATCACAACTAAAAAAAAAGTCCTCAAGAGCCAAAATATGACCTTGATTATATCCCTGCTGAATTTAGAGACCATCTAAGGAATATATGTGATGCATTGAGTACCAACAACTAAAAACAAGAGGAATTATGGGATGACATCAAGAACATCATCCATGAAGAAAGAAAGAGGTTGTTAAAAAGACAGAAAAGGAAGAAAAGACCAATATGGATGTCAGAAGAGACTCTTAAACCTTCCTGTGAATGGAGAGTAGCTAAAGCAAATGGAAGAAGTGACAAGATAAAAAGAGTTGAACAGAAAATTTCAAAGAGCAGCTTGAGAAACAAAGTCAATTATTATAATGGAATGTGCAAGGATCTGGAGTTGTAAAACCAAAAGGGAAGAGCACACTTGGCATTTCTCAAGCTGAAGGAACTGGAAAAAAATTCAAGCTTCGAGTTGCAATATTGAAAGATTCTATGGGCAAAATGTTGAATGATGGAGGAAACATCAAAAGAAGATGAAAGGCATGTACAGAGTCATTATAGTAAAAAGAATTGGTTGATGTTCATCCATTTCAGGAGATTGCATATGATCAAAAACCAATGGTACATAAGGAAGAAGTCAAAGCTGCACTGAAGGGATTAGTTCAAAACAAGGCTCCAGGAATTGATGGAATACCTATGAGATGTTTCAACAAACAGATGCCTCACTGGAGGCAGTCACTCCTCTATGCTAAGAAATCTGGAAGACAGCTATTTGGCCAATGACTGGAAGAGATACATATTTGTACCCATTTCAAAGAGGGGTGATCCCACAGATTGTGGAAATTATCAAACAATATCATTAATACCACACACAAGTAAAATCATGCTGAAGATAATTCAAAAATGGTTGCAGCAGCATATTGACAGAGAACTTCCAGAAATGCAACCTGGACTCAGAAGAGGATGTGGAATGAGGGATATCATTGCTGAGGTCAAAGCAAAGAATTCCAGGAAGATGTTTACTTGTGCTTTTCTGACTATGCAAAGGCATTTGATTGTGTGGATCATAACATATTATGGATAACATTGAGAGGAATGGGAATTTCAGAACACTTCATTGTGCTCATGAGGAACCTGTGCATAGACCAAGAGGCTGTTGTAAGAACAGAACAAAGGGACACTGCATGGTTTAAAATCAAGTAGGGAGTGTGTCAGGGTTGTATCCTTTCACCATACTTATTCAATCTGTTTGCTGCAAATAATCTGAGAAACTGGACTATGTGAAGAAGAACATGACATCAGGATTGGAGGAAGAATCATTAACAACCTGCAATA
>NW_006921713.1:2801779-2809204 GCF_000298275.1 Orycteropus afer afer
TATTGCACTGGGCAAATCTGCTGCAAAAGACCTCTTTCAAGTGCTGAAGAGCAAAGATGTCTCTTTGAAGACTACGGTGAGCCTAACCCAAGGCATGGTATTTTCAATCATTTCCTATGCATGTGAGAGATGGACAATGCATAAGGAAGACCAAAGAGGAGTTGATGTGGTGTTGGCAAAGAATACTGTAGGTATCATGGACTGCCAATAGAACTAACAAATCTCTCTTAGAAGTTCAGCCAGAATGCTCCTTGGAAGTGAGAATGGCCAGACTTCGTCTCACCTACTTTGGTCGTGTTGTCATTAGGGACAATTCTTTGCTTGGTAAAATGGAGGGTCAACAAAAAAGAGGAAGGCCCTCAGGAAGATGGATTTATACAGTGGCTACAACAATGAGCTCAGGTATAGCAAGGACTGTGAGGTTGGCACAGGACCAGGCAGTGTTTTGTTTTGTTGTACATAGGGTTGCTATGGGTTGGAGCCAACCCAACAGTACCTGACAACAACAACCACTTTTGTCTCTCTACCATTGTAGTCAATGTGATCTCTGTGTATCCCATCTGGTGAGGTCCATGTGTATAGCCACTGTTTCTGTTGTTGAAAAAAAGTGTTTACAGTGAATAAGTCATCAGTCTGCAAAATTCTACCATGTGATATCTGTCATCATTTCTATCACCATGGCCATATTTTCCAACTACTGATGATTCTTCTTTGTTTCCAACTTATGCTTTCCAATCACCAGCAATAACTAATACATCTTGATCACATGTTTGATCAAGTTCAGATGGCAGACATTGCTAAAAATCTTCAATTTCTTCATCTTTTGCTTTGGTGGTTGGTATGTAAATGTGAATGATAGATGTATTAAATGGTTTTCCTTGTAGGTGTGTGGATGCTATCCTATCATTGACAGTATTATATTTTAGGGTAGATCTTGAAACGTTCTTCTTGCCATTAGTTCTGTAATAAGACACTGAGTTTTAAATATTACTAAATATCCCATGTTATTTAGTCTCCCAGTCTCATTTAATTCTACCACCCCCCCCACACACACAAATTGTTGTAATTTGGATAGTAATTGAAAGTCTCACAATAAAAAGTGAAAAGTTGAGGATATCTTGTACCATAAGTCAAAACTCTAAATGATTCTTTTGTCAATCATAGAAAAATTAGGTAAATCCAGCAATAGCCAAGTATCGAAATATATAAAAATACAAAGGCATAGTCATAAGCCTCTCACTAGAGGCAAACCCCTAATGGAAGTAAAATTATTAATATTTACCACTACTAAATGTCCTGTGTGCCACACACTGTTTCGAGCATTGATGTGTATTAACTCAGTATCACCACTATAATTTGAAACAGGTTATTATAATCAATATGTTACAGATGAGGAAACTGAGACAAAGTCACATTACTCCACCCTGAGAAAATGCTGGACATGAGACTAGAATCCAGGCAGTCTAGCTCCAAAAGTCATCCTCTTACCTTGGCAATGTACTTTGTTGTTAGATGCCATTGACTTGGCTCTGGCTGCATCTTATAGTGACTTTATGTATAGCAGAATGAAACATCATTCAGCCCTGGACCTTCTTCACAATTATTGCTCTTTGAGCCCCCTTTTGCAGCCACTGTATCTATCCATCTTATTGAAGGTATCACTTTTTTTCACTGAAAGTTTGCTTTACTAAGCATATGTTTTTCTCCAGCAATTAATCCTCCTGATGACATGTCCAAAGTAAGCATTACCTAGGTAAATCTCAAGTCTTTCCACAAGGATTAGGTCAAATTCTTCCCATGGTACAGACTATTCAACTTTTGCTATTGACCATCATCTTCTCTAGAGAAGTTAATTTGAGGATATCAGGGTCTCCAAGATTCTCAAAGAGGAAGGTAAAGGTATTATTCCTGAAGGAAATGTTCTTGCCCCTGCCTTTTTTGGGGGGGAGGGGTGGATTTAATGGAGGACAGTGCAGGGAGATATGTAGGCTTTTCTTTATCCCCCAATCATTTTACTTTATATGTTTAGAGAAACAAACTACATTAAATCTTTTATTCAGATAAATAATTTACTCTGTGCTCTTGAAACAGAAATAATTTCTATGCAATCAAATGTTTTTGGAGTATAGTAAGCCAAATACTTTCATGGTTGGGAAAATCTTCCCTCCCCTCACTTGTACAAACTTTCAGAAACAAGGCAGAATTATAATGCTTTCTTGTTAGTCTCTAAAAAGGTTACTTTAGTGAGTAACTTATAAGTTACAGACACATATTACTGTTGAGGGAAAAGTAATTTGTTGTAATTATTTTTAATTATAGTTATTTTTAATTATCTTTGCTGTATGTGTAAATATTAAAAACACAAACAGTGCTGCTATAGCACAGATGGTTGGTGCTTGTTACCCAGGCTGTCAAGCATCATTTGAACACCACTGCCTTTTTTTCCCTAATTGTGAGGAAAAGCAATAAAGTTGCTTCTTGGAAAAAAAAAAAATGTTTGAGAAAACTGACTGTTACTAAGGATGAGAGGACCTACTGTTTAAAAAAATCTTTTCTTTCTCCCTCAGCAATGCTTTTGAACTCTCCATTTGAGATCCTCTTAATTTTAAAGGTTCTAGAGTACCAGTGGTTTACCTAGACACGCCCACGTTTGCTTTTACTCTGACCTAACCAATTAGTCAAGAACCTGGAATGTTTAAAAAAACAAGTCCCATTTTAAAAATTAAATATATGCACTGAAGTGGCAACATGAAGTGTGCAAATGGTACCAATGTTGCGAACATCTGGTTTTATTCATGTCCACACACACATGCAAAAAATAAACAAATAATTTATCTAGTATCTAAGATTTGTAATGCTATCAGTTCAACGATGTCAAGATATAATTAGAGAAAATAGCTCCAATTTTCTGTTTTTAGCCTGAGATCTATTATATCTGCCACCTGGTGGCCAGTGCTTGGAGTAGATTGAATTTGCTTTTGATGTCCCACAGAATGATGAATTTGCTCTGTGGTCTTGGAGCCAAAAGTCAAAGGCTGTATCACAATTCAAATGAAAATTCCCTCAAATTAATGGGGAAAAAATAAAAAGCTGCTCTCACCTGGGTCAACATATTACATTTCCATTTATGGTTTTCCTAATTATTATCCAATTTAAAAAATTATCTATGCAGGAAAATTTTAATATTATGACTGCACTGCAGCCATGGTTAAAAAAAAAAAAAAAAACTTGAAGACCAGCTTTGAGTATAAAAGAATATTCTCTAAATATGTGGAATTGTAACCAAAACAAAGTATGGTTTATTGGTAATACATACTAGCTTTGGTTGTAATAAATGGATGGGGTAATTTCTGTCTATACTGGCATACCAGCTTTACCATTAGTCCTCCTGAAGATCTCAGTGAACAGAAGGAACCTCAAAGAAAAGTAATCTTAGCATTTATTTCCTAACTTTGTTAAAAATGTGTGCAGTTGAACCTCCAACTTAAAGCCAACTCCTACTTGCCCTTTTAAGTTAGGTAAATTTGCCCTCACTTTTAAACAATTGAACCAACCCCTACTAGCAAAAAATTCTTCATCACAATCACCCTCACTTACCGCACATGTAGCTTTTATATCACATAAAAGTTTCCAAGCCTTTTCTTGCACTAAAGTAAGGCTAAATAAGAACCCTATGCACCAGATCTGACATAACTACAAATTCTTAAAGACACAGTTAGGAATAGATCTCTTTTGTAATCTGAGGACTATCTGTATTTTTGACTGCAATATAATTTTTATAATCTGAAGTATAGAAATTTAGCTTCTTACAAAAACACTCACTCGTCTAACTTTATAGCATATATTGACTAAATAATAATAACTTGTATACTTTAAACTCATTCTTTATATTTCTTTAAAACACTAACACTTTGAATATTCTCAATGTTTTTTTTCAAAACAAGTCATCTCACTAAAATCTATCAAATACTATGAGAAAGCCTTGAATAATCTCCTGGACCCTCAAAATCAATCTAAGGAACTATACATTACTATATGCCATATATTTAACAGTGTTACAAGTTGGGTCAATGACATTTAAAGGACTGAATTCTCCTACTTCTCCTCAGTTGTTCTTTAAATATTCTGGGAAAGGAATAAAACAACCTCATATCATAAAAAGCTAGTATAGAGCAAATATCAACTGTAATAAATAGAAATATAAGCTATATTTGTTTTCTGAGAATTTAACATATTCAAATACCAACCTAAATATAATAGTTGTATTTTTTTTCTTCTGTCAATATTACTAAAATATCTCCTCTCAAAACTGATTATCAACTTATTCTGAATTTTCTATTTCTGTTGTCCTAACACTATTCTTTGTTTTAGTGCATTTAAGTCTGATTTTATAAAGAAATATATAAAATATTAGAAATAAATATTTAAGAGTTTATTTTCAAATACCAATATATGAAATTAGCTAATGAGATAGGAAGACATTCATGCAAAAGTCAAGGAAGAAAGTTCTTAATATGAAAAAAAAAAGGTTATATTCTCTTAGTACAAAAAAAGTTAATGATAAGCTATTACGATAACTTTAAAAATAAAATTTTAATTTATCACTAAAGGTACCAGATGGACAGTCCTAAAGTGCATGTCTGTTTCTATCACAGAAAAAATTAACAAAGACTACTCTGCCATTCCATATCAATTTTATACTTAATGATGAAATTGCTCTTATTAAAATCATAGTATTTCACTGAAAATATGAATTAGTTATGGAATATTATTCTCTTAACTTTAGGAATGTGATTAGTATAGTCAAGATCAAATCTTAGCCACTTTCAACGTATCACATGAAGGATAAGCTAAAAAGGAATTATAACACTTGCTCCATTATTTAGTTTCAGAAAAACCAAATCAAATTCACTGCCACCAAGTCAATTCTGACTCATAGCTACCCTCTTTGGGTTTCTTTATGGTAAATCTTTATGGAAATAGATTGCCCAGTCTTCCTTCCAAGGAGTGACTGGTGGATTTGAACTGCCAGTCTTCTGGTTAGCAGCCAAATGCCTTAGGCAATACACCACCAGAACTCCTTTTATTTAGTTTAGTATCTATATACTATAAACCAAACCAAACCCACTGCCATCAAGTTGATTCCAAATCATAGCAACCCCCACTGGGTTTCTGGGGCTGCAAATCCTTATGGAAGTAGATTGTCTCTTCCAACCATGGAGTATCTGGTGGGTTTCAACTGCCAACCTTCTGGTTGGTAGCCAAATGCCTTATCTACTACACCATCAGAGCTCCTTTGTATTTACTATATGAATCAGAATTTCTGTTTTGAAGTCTGGGGTATAAACTATTATTTTAATTGTATGGGCAAGTAATTCAATTATATAACTAATGTCTAGACTTGCAAAGATAGTGAGTACAGTAACATATTCTTTAGAAAACAAATAAAGGGCCTGATGAGAAGTCTATGGATTTCTGGAATATAGTCCTTTGTGGAATAGTTACATATAATACATAATATATTTTAAAAAAATAATTTTAAAAGAGTTATTGTTTTGGTTTCTAGTGCTGCTATAACAGAAATACTACAAGTGCATGGCTTTAACAAACAGGAATTAATTCTCTTACAGTTTTGGAAGCTAGAAGTCTGCGTTCAAAGTGCCAGCTCAAGGGGCTGGGTAAAAACCCCTCAGTCTTCATCTGCTTCTTCTTCCAGGCCCACTGGAGCTGGAGGCTTCTTCTAACTCAGGCAGCTGCTAGCTGCTGAGGCTGACGAATAAAGATTGGCAGTAAATTGGTACAATCCCAGTATCAGAAAGCAACATGAAAAGCCACCAGTTCAAGTCCAGTAACAATCCCATGATTAGCAGGTAACACAGCCCAAAATGTGCCAAAAAGCTAGAGTGCATCATCAAAGCTTCCTCATTTAGACTGGAAGCAGGTCACACCCTGAAGGCAACTTCTTAGCTGCTCAGAGCAGATTCCCCCATGGAGGTGATTACAATCTCATCATAGGGAATAACTACATCCAGCTGCAAAGCTGCTCAAAACCATGGCCCAGCCAAGTTGACACACAATCTTAGCTACCACAGTTACTGAGCTAGTAAGAAGTAAGAAGACAAAAATGACTGGAAAGTGGAAATCCAAAAAGGTAAGTCAGTACTGAAGTGTGTTTTTCTCTAAAACAAAGGTCAAAATCTGATTAAATTGTACTTCCACAGCAAAGCCTAGAGATTTCTCTTAATGTTGGGTCTGAAGGGAAAATATTACAGAATACACGGAATTCAAATTGCACAACAGGAAGTGGGAGGGTGTTTTTCTCATGGAATTGAAAAACAAAGGAACTGTTTTGTCTGAAATTCGAAATTAGTGGTGGTTGTTAGGCTCCACCAAGTTGGCTCCGATTCATAGTAATCATATGTATAAAAGAATAAATTTTGTCTGGTCCTGCATCATCCCTACAATCATTGCTATGTTTGAGCCCATTATTGCACAATTGTGTTAATCCATCTCATTGAGGCTCTTCCTCTTTTCCACTGACCCTCTACTTTACCAAGTATGATGTCAATACCCAAAATTGGTCCCTCCTGATAACATGTCCACAGTAAGTGAGAAAAAGCCTCATGATTTTGGCTTCTAAGGAACATTCTGGCTATACTTCCTCTAAGACAGACTTGTTTGTTTATCTGGAAATATGTGGTATATTAGATATTCTTTGTTAACACCATAATTCACATGTGTCAGCTCTTCATTTGTTTCCATTTTCATTGTTAAGCTTTTGCATAAATACATGCGGGGATTGAAAATACCATGGCTTGAGTCAGCCTCACCTTAGTCTTCAAAAGACAAAATGGACTCAGAAGTGGGTGGCCCTGTCCTTCCTGCCAGTCTGTCTTAGTCTAGATGTTCTGCTATAATTTGTCCACCATGGGTGACACTGCTAATATTTGAAATACCAATGGCATAGCTTCCGGCTTCACAATAACATGCAAGCCACCACAGTACAACAAACTGACAGACAAATGATGGTACGATGGTACTAATCAACAGGTTTTCAAAATGCTACTTTTTCTTTACAAGCAACTTTCAACTTTAAAACCTTTTTGCTTTAAAAGATGATTGTTGGAGTTCCGGCAAGATGGCAGCCTAGGCAGAAAGACTGCACAGACCCTCTTCAACAAAGAAAAGGGAAACCAATTAACACAGACACAGAAATGGCTGCCGCCATTTGTAGGTTTAAAAAGCGGCTCGACTATTTTGGATATTTAAAGAGACAGCACTCTCGCAGATTCCTGGGGTGGTAGGACTTAAGAATTAACCTAAAAATCACCCTGCTAGTCAGGAACTGCACAGAGGACTGTGCACGGTGGCTGGGGAACAAACGGAGAAGGTGAACTGGGCTGTGGATTTTTGCCGGTCTGGAGG
>NW_006921713.1:2812409-2817968 GCF_000298275.1 Orycteropus afer afer
CTTCACCCAAATCACAATAATAATAATAATAAAAAGATGATTGTTCATTGGTTCATTCTTCATTGGGTTCAACTTCAGATTAAGAAACAATATTTTCTTGATCCCTTGAGGAATGGTTGGGAGATTGATCCCTTGAGGAATGGCTGGGAGATTCAGGAGTTCTGTGCCAACACGTGCTCTGATTCTTTATGTATTATTCTTGCCCAGGTGGCTTGTTTACAAGGCTCAGAATTTAAAAAGTATGAATGGTCTAGTAATATTGGTCTATGAATAATCGTTTATATACAAATATGTCTGGTTATAGTACCAGGAATACCTAGTTAGAGAAATCAATTTGTTTTTGCTCAGGTTTCCCTTTCATTGACTGCTAGAAAGCCCAAAGCCAACATTTTGGTCAGTTCTGATCAAGTTTATAGGACTTTAATGAAATGCAACTCACTGCCATCGAGTTGGATCCGCCTCATAGTGACCTCTCCTTTGGTTTCTGAGGAAGTATCACTATGGAAGTAGATTTCCCAACCTTCCTTCTGAGGAGTGGCTAGTGAATTTGAACTACCAGCCTTCTGGTTAGCAGTCAAATGCCTTAAGCACTAAGCCACCAGAGCTCCCATAGGACTCCAGTGGTACATATTCTTTGTTGACTTTACTCTTCTCAGATGTGTATAATGTACTTTATCTTACTACATTAGGTATATATTCATAAGCTAAGTCTTTGTCCAAAGAAGGTCGAATGAAAATAAATTAAAATATTTCTGTATAAGTAACACACAGCATAGGTCAATATTTTGTGTACATAATACATTGAGTTAAGAACTCTGCAGGTACTGAAAATAATTAGAACACATGCCATTTACTCTTACAAATCATAGGCATGTATTCATATATTCCTGCTCCAGTGAAACAATTTATAGACAATTCACAAATATGAAATCACTACTGAAATTTAAGAGTGAATTAAGTGTAAACATACCTTATGAGGCACAAAATGGGAAGTGAATAAAGTCAAGGGAGGACTTGGAAAAGATGAATATTTGGTTACTCATTAAAGGAAGAGGGAGATACGGTTGGGGGAGAAAAGGACCCCTGGAGAAAGAGCAAAAGGCGAAGACACGGAAGTGAACATGTTGTATAGAAAGCCATAAAATTACTTGACTGTGTAAGGGTCGATAAAGATGCATTAGGCTGATGAGAGAAAGTTTTAAAAGTGGAAAAGTGAATAGTCTTATGTTTGATTCAGCAAGAAACCAGGAACCAGGTCATTCTGGAGCAGGAAAAAGATGTGATGAAACAATGTTTCAGGAAGATTAATTTTGTAAGCACTATGAAGAATGAATTGGCATGAAACTGAATTGAGACAGAACAGCTAGGTGTCTGTTGAAATGATCCATGTGTGAAGTTATGAGGACCAGGACAAAAATGGTAACTGCTGAAATGAAAAAGTGGAAAAAGCAAAGAGGTATTATATGGAAAATCAGCTGTCTTCAACTTTAAAGGGAATCCAGCTGAGAACTAGAGGTTAAGTTAACCGTGTGGCAGCATTAAACATGCTCTTATTAGAGTACAAGTCATTATCTATTTATACAGATAAAGCAGTTTAAAAATAATGAACTCCACTTCTATAATTCCTACCAATTCTAAAATAGTTAATCTCCCAGTTGCTATATTTTGTGCTCTGATGATTTCATGAAATGGTTACTTCTCAATTCTAATTACATTGGTTTTCTGAAATAAATCACTGGTTCTGTTCACTCCCTGAAATTTGTTTCCATTTTAATCTCTTTATTTTAAAATTGTTTTGCTTGTACCATAGACTGATGAGGAAGCTCTGGTAGCATAGTGCCTAAGGCACTTGACTGCTAACCAGAAGGCTGGCGATTTAAACCCACCAGCCACTCCTCGGAAGGAAGATGGGGCAATCTACTTCCATAGTGATACTGCCTCGGAAACCCAAGGAGGGATCTCTATGAGTCGGAGCCAACTGAACAGCACATAACAACAACAACAACAACATAGAATGATGATAAACCTTAAAATGTTCAAGTAGTTATAACACTCTGCACAAAGATCAGGAATTTAAAAATTTTAGCAGCTATCCCCAGATATGAAATCTCCAACCACATTACACTTCCTAGGTCTAGTAAGGGAGCGCTGGTGGCATAGTGCCTAAGGCATCAGACTGCTGACCAGGAGGCTGGTGGTTCAAACCTACCAGCCACTCCTCAGAAGGAAGGTTGAGCAATCTACTTCCGTAGAGATACCACCTCGGAAACCCAAGGAGAGGTCATTATGAGTCAGATCCAACCCGATGGCAGTGAGTTTTGAGTTTTGAGGTCTAGTAAAGATGGCTATTTACTGAACTCCTCACCTTACACACTTCATGGAAACAGAACTTGACTACATTTTCCTTATATGTGGCAACATAATTGAATTCTAGTGAGTGAATTGCCAGTAGAGTTAATATGCACCACTTCCATGCCTTGCCCATGATAGCCACATACACTGACTCTTCCATTCTATGAATTTCATTGATCATTGTTACTTGGAAACCACAAGTTGAATTTGTCAGCACATCTATCCATCTAGATCCCAAATGGATTATAAAAAGCCCTTCCCAAGGCTGACCTATTATTAAGTGTCTTGGACACTTATGTAAATAAGAAACTTCTCCTCATGTTTAAGCCATTATACATTTTGGGATACATTTGCTAGGGTAGTTAGCCTATTCCAAAGTACTTGTTAGTTGTCTTTGAGTTGGCTCCAGCTTACAGTGAACCTATGCACAACAGAATAAAACACTGGTTGGTCCTACACCATCCTCACAATATTTGCTATGTTTTAGCATATCATCAGGAACTCTGGTAGCGTGGTGCCTTAGGCACTTGACTGCTACCCAGAAGGCTGGTGGTTCAAACCCACTAGCCGCTTCTTGGAAGAAAGGCTGAGCAATCTACTTCCATAGGGATACTCCCTTGGAAAACTAAGGAGGGGTTGCTATGAGTTGGGTCTGACTTGATGGCACATAACAACAACAACAACAACAAGCCTACTATCACAGCTACTGTGTCAATTTGTCTAATTGACAGTCTTGTCCTTTTTCCCTGACCCTCTAATTTACCAGTGAGCTCTGGTAGTGTAGTGCCTAAGGCACTTGACTGCAAACCAGAAGGCTGGTGGTTCAAATCCATGAGCCACTCCTCGGAAGGAAGATGGGGCAATCTACTTCCGTAGTGATACTGCCTTGGAAACCCAAGGAGGTCACTATCAGTTGGGTCTGATGTGACAGCAGTGTGTTTAGTTTTTAGTTTTTATACAAATTTGATGTTGTTGTTGTTGTTGTTATGTGGTGTCAAGTCAGGCCAAGTAATAGGAAGTCTTTGAAAACTTTAATCTTTTCTCCATTTATCTTGATGCTGTTTATGGATCCAGTTTTGAGGATTTTTGTTTTCATTATATTGAGTTATAATCCACACTGCAGACTATAGCCTTTAATCTTCATCAGTAAGTGCTTCAAGTCATCCTCACTTTTAGCAAGCAAAGTTGTGTTGTCTGTGTATTGCAGGTTGTTAACAAGTCTTCCTCCAATCCTGATGCCACACTCTTCTTCATATAACCCAGCTTCTCTGATAATTTATTCAGCATACAAATTGAATAAGTATGGTGAAAGGATACAACCTTGACACACTCCCTTCTTGATTTTAAACCATACAGTGTCCCCTTGTTCTGTTCTAACAACAACCTCCTGATCTATATACAGGTTTCTCATGAGTACAATTAAGTGTTCTGTAATTCCCATTCTTCTCAATGTTATCATTAATTTGTTATGATTCACATAATCACATGCTTTTGCATAGTCAATAAAACACAAGTAAACCTCTTCTGATATTCTTTGCTTTCAGCCAAGATCCATCTGACCTCAGCAATGATATCCCTTATTCCACATCCTCTTCTGAATCCAGGTTGCATTTCTGGAAGTTCTCTGTCAATATACTGATGCAGTGGTTTTTTAATTATCTTCATTAAGATTTTACTTGCCTGTGATATTATTGATATTGTTTGATAATTTCCACATTCTGTGGAATCACCTTCTTTGGAATGAGTATGAATATGGATCTTTTCTAGTCATTTGGCCCTGTGGAATGCTATCTCACTAAGGTTTCATTTTGTATTTCCCAAGTGGTTAAAGAAGTTGAGATGTCTTCCATGTGTTTATTCACCCTATGTCTACATTTTTAAAATATTTGGCTGTCTTTGCCCCTCATCTTCTTGGGTTGCTTGTCTTTTTATTGTTGATTTGTAGGAATTCTTTATATATTCTAGATATAGAATATATTTCTAGATATAGAATATATATCATTGTTAAATACCATAATACAAATATTATTTCCTATGCTGTAGTTGGGAGTTCTGGTAGTGTAGTGCCTAAGGCATTTGACTGCTAATCAGAAGGCTGGTGGTTCAAACCCACCAGCTACTCCTCAGAAGGAAGTTTGGGTAATCTACTTCCTTAGTGATACCACCTCGGAAACCTAAGGAGGGATCACTATGAGTCAGCTCCGACTCAAGGGCAGTGAGTTTTTATTATGCTGATCCAATTTTTTCTACAATTGATTCATTTTTTTCTACCAGATTATGTCTTGCTTAATAAATTTTTGTCTACCCCAAAGTTATAAAAATATTAATTCATGTTTTCTTCTAGAATGCTTATTGTTTTAGCTTTTATTTTTAGGTTATGGTCCACCTCAAATGATTTTATTTATACAGAAGTATTCTGGTACTGAGACTCACTTTTTTGTCACAGTTGTTTGTTTGTTTATCTGTATAGTTATCTAGTTGTTTCAATATATTTGTTAAAAAAATATTTTCCTTTTCCCTATTAATGTATTTTTATGTCTTTGAATAAAGTATACATCAACTGAACATAAATGTACAGTCATATTTTGTATCATTTATTTGACTGTATCAATCTACATATCTCTTATTATGTTAATGTCATGATGTCTTAATTACAGTTTAATATTAACTTGAATTTTTTTAGTGTAAATATTACAATTCGGTACTTGTTTTCCATAATTGTTATGGCTAATCTAAATCCTTGGCATTTCCATATAAATTTTAGTATCAGCTTATCAGTTAGTGCCAACAACAAAAAAAATCTTGCTAAGATTTTGTTTGGAATTGTACTGAACCTATAAATGAGGAGACTATTGAATATTAATCCATCACTGGGAGTTCTGATGGCATAGTGCCTAAGGCATATGACTGCTAACTAGAAAGCTGGTGGTTCAAACCCACCAGCCTCTCCTTGCAAGGAAGATTGGGCAATCTACTCCCATAAAGATACCACCTGGAAAATCCAACGAGGGGTTGCTATGAGTCAAAATCGACTCAAGAGCAGTGAGCTTGGTTTTTGAGAATCCTTCATCATGGAGGTTTTTTTTGTTTTGTTTTGTTTTTTAAGGCCTTCTTTATTTGATATGGGCACTGTTTGGCAGTACATAAGGAAGATATTTTTTCATCTTGTTATATATCTTCCTTATGTACTGCCAGACATTGCCCATA
>NW_006921713.1:2818664-2819821 GCF_000298275.1 Orycteropus afer afer
GACTCCAAGAATCCTTTAGTTGCTTGGTTCTGCCTCTGGATCTCTCTTGAGTTTACAGAGATTTGCATGAGCTGAATCATCTAAATACTCAGTTGAGTAAAGAATTGTTTTCAACGTGGTTCTGGTTGTTGGTAGGAGGCCTCTGTTCCTTGCAATGTGGACCTCTTCTTATGGCTACTTGAGTGTTCTCACAACATTGCACCTGGCTTCCCCTAGTGTGAATGATTCAAGAAAGAGGAAGACAGAGGAAATAATTCCTACTCAAATTTGGTCCATTCAATTGAAGACTTTGGTTCAAATTTAGACTTACACCATTTTTTGAACCATTAATATGTTCCATAAGCCATAGCTCATTCTGAGATTTAATATTTAAAATGTATTCTTGAATATGCATCCTTCTTCCTAACCCTTAAAAGCATAGGTATTAGAGTAAACGAATGTGTTTGATAGCATACCTCAGCTTGTGACTGCATGGGATCTGTCTCATGGTCACATGGCTTTTTCCTCTTCTACATGTAGTCAAATCTCCTTCTTCTCTCCCTTTTATAAGGATAACTGTTATTCCAGTTAGGACCCATTTAGATAATCCAGGATAATTGCATCATCTCAAGATTCTTAATTAATTACATTTGCTATATGAAGTAACATTCACAGATTCAGGGATTAGGATGTGATATCTTTTTCTTTTCCCCCTGGCAGGAAGGGGTGTTATTATTTAGCCAACCACAAAAAACATAAAAAATGATTTATTGTTAGATATGCTGTTACCTTAATTTACCACTTTTTTTTTTTTTAATTTACTCTTTTAGAGCCATATTTGGGTTTCTTCTAGATTTTTTTTCTTTTTAATCTTTAATAATTTTCTTCATACCAAGTTTTTTTTTTTTTTTTAGTTTACCAAATCTACCAAATATTCTATGTCTCATTTCTACTATAAAAGACAATATAAACTCAGACTTGTTTTCCAAACTCGTTATGGTGCATCTATTAGATGTTGTTGTTGCTGGGTGCCATCGAGTCGTTTCCAACTCAACCCCACGCACAGCAGAACGAAAACACTGACTGATCCTGTGCCACCTCCATGATCCCTGCTATACTTGGGCCCATCATCACAGCCACCATGTCAATCCATCTCGTTGAAGGCCTCCCCCTCTTTC
>NW_006921713.1:2821997-2824589 GCF_000298275.1 Orycteropus afer afer
TGTACTTCAGGACAGATCTTGAAACATTCTTTGTGATGATGAATGCCACGTCATTCTTCTTCAAACTGTCATTCCCAGGATAGTAGATCACATGGTGGTCTATCTATTAGATAGTAAATAATAATAATAATAATAAATGATTTAAACTCCTTATTTGGAAGCAATATGGTCATTTTAATTTAAAAAATTCAATCCATTTGCCATATATTTGAGTTTACTATCTTTCCACAGCCATTTTGTTTGTTTGTTTTTAATTTTTATTGTGATTTGGGTAAAAAGTTTACAGAGAAAATTCACTTTCCAGACAGCTGCTCACATATACTTTGTCTCATGACATTGACTGCAATTTCCCACAATGCAACAGCTCCCCTCCCACTTCCTCTCCATAGTTACTTCTTCTCTGTGTCCTTTCCACCCATGCACTCCTGCCCCCAGTGCTGTCTACCTGTGCATACACTGCCTTTCTAATCTCCCATGATTGATCTCTCCAAGGAGTGTATTTACCTAATGTAAATGTTCACCTCATATGCTTGTCTTTTGATTGGCTGGAAGCCATAGGAGTGGGTTCAATTCCAGACCTGAGGGACAGCTAGGGACCATAGTCTCAGTGACTCCATCATTCTCTATCAGACCAGCAAAACTGGTCCTTTTTTTTTTTTATATAATGATTTTGAGTTTTTTCCACATTGTTCTACTCTGTCCAAGATCTCCTACATAGATCCTCCTCTGAGAAGTTGACAGTGGGAGCCAGGCACCATCCAGTTCTTCTTCTCCCATACACATATACGCTGAGGATCACATGGTGTACCAGTCACTTAGACTAATTGTTCCATGCATCTTTGGTTTTCTTCATTCTTCTTTGCTCTGGATGAGGAGAGACCCATTGTTGCATCTAGATGGCCATTTGCAAGGTTTTAAGAGCCTAGTCACTACTTGCCAAAGTAGGATGTGGAACAAAGTTTTTGTGTAGTATGTTATGCCAATTGAGCTTGATGTCCCCTGCAACTATGGTCCCCAGCCCTCAGGTCCCACTTCTCACTACCTCTGGGTAGCTGGCTGTGGCCAAGAAGTGACTACAACCTTGACCCTTGTCAGCTCAACTATACACCTGGGAGTTCTTATAGAACATACAAATACACTGACTGAAATACACTGAAGCATTGACTGTCAACCCTGTACATGGTCTTGGGCTCACTCTCCCATGCATAGACATAACTAATGGTTCAGCCTGTCCACCATCTATACACCCATATATCAATGTTTTCCTTCACTGATAATGCAGTACTATGTGAAAAATGGTTCATCTTTGTTGTCTACACCTCAAATGAACCTCTCTATGCCTTCATCTTCCTCAATGCCACCATATTGATCACTCACATTTGGTATATTGCCCTTCTTTTCAGCCAAATCAATACTTGTCTCTACCCATATAACAGTGTTCCCTTCCCTCCCCTCCCCCCCCAGTAACCAACAAAGAAAATTTCCTTCCATATATAAACCTTTCCTTGATTATTTACAACAATGGAATAATACAATATTTGTCCTTCTGTGATTGACTTATTTCCCTCAGCATAATGTCCTCCAAGTTCATCCCCATTATGCAGTGTTTTGCAGATTCTATATTATTCTTTAGGGTTACATAGTATTCCATTCTGTGTATGTACCATAGTTTTGTTATCTATTCTTCTGTTGATGGGCACATAGGTTGTTTCCATCTTTTGGCTATTGTAAATAGTGCTGCAATGTACATGGGTTTGCATATATCTTATCCTGGCTCGAACTTCTTTAGGATATATACCTAGTAATGGAATGGCTGGGTCAAATGGTATTTCTAATTCCACCTTTTTAAAGAATAGCTGTATTGCTTTCCACAGTGGTTGTATCATTTTATAGTCCCACCAGCAGCATATGAGAGACTCCATCTCTCCTCATCCTCACCAGTATTTGTTATTTTCCATCTTGTTGAACTTTGCTACTAGGGCTGGGGAAGATGGCATCTCATTTTTTGTTTTGATTTGCATCTCTCTAATGGCTAATGATAGTGAATATTTCACATGTTTTTGATGACTGCCTGAATATCCTCTTTGGTGAAGTGTCTATTCATGTCTTTTGTTCATTTTTAATTGGATTGTATGTCTTTTTGTTGTTGAGGTGTTGGAATTTCTATAAATTCAAGAGATTAGTCTCTTGTCAGATGTATCTTTGCGAAATATTTTTTCCCAATCTGCGGGTTCTGTTTTGACTCTTTCAGAGAAGTCTTCGGAAACACATGAAAATTTAAATTTTAGAAGATCCCATTCATCTAGTTTCTCTTCTGCTGTTTGTACATTTTGGGTTATGCTTGATAGTCTATTTATGCCATAAATTAGGGCCCCTAAATTTTCTCCTACTTTTTCCTTGAGGAACTTTATAGTTTCAGGTTTCACATTTGATTATTTGATCCATTTGGAGTTAGTTTTTGTGTGTGGTGTGAGGTCCAGATCTTCTTTCATTTTTCTGCAAATGAATATCCAGTTTTGCCAGCACTATTTGTTAAACAGACAGTGTCTTCCCCATTTAGTGGATTTTGGACCTTTGTCAAACATCAACTGA
>NW_006921713.1:2825374-2825901 GCF_000298275.1 Orycteropus afer afer
TGTTAAAGTCTGGTTTATGTATTTTGGGGCTCTTTCCTTGGGTCCGTAGATATTTCTTATGGTTATATCTTCTTGTTCAATTAATCCTTTAATCATTATATAATGTTCTTCTTTGTCTCTTATTGGAAGAAAGGTTGGGCAATCTACTTCCACAGTGATACTGCCTCAGAAACCCAAGTAGGGGTTGCTATGAGTCAGATCTGACTCAACAGCAGGAAGTATGGTTTTTGGTTTTGTCTCTTATGGTGGTTTTTGTCTTAAAGTCAATTTTATCAGAAATTAATATTGCCATTCTTGCTCTTTTATGGTTGCCATTTGATTGATATATCTTTTTCCAACCTTTGATTTTTAGTCTACTTTTGTCTTGTCTCTAAAGTGTGTCTCTTGCAAACAGCATAGTGATGGGTTATGTTTTCTTACCAAGTCTGCAACTCTCCAACTCTTGAGTGGTGCATTTAACCCATTGACATTCAGTGTAATTATTGACAAATATGAATTGCTTGCTGTCATTTTGTTATGTGTTTTTT
>NW_006921713.1:2826242-2839852 GCF_000298275.1 Orycteropus afer afer
CTTTTTGGTTTGTAGTGTTCCTCATTTGCCAATTGATGTCTCTGGTTCCCTATTTATAATCTTGTAAGCTTATTTTACTTTGGGTACTTTCATAGATGTGTTGGTTTCTGGGTTATGTCATCTTTTGTATTAATGGTCAGTTGTTGCTTGCTATTATTGGTTCTCTGTTCAAAGGACGCTCTTTAGTATCTCTTGTAAGGTTAGTCTGGTTTTAACAAATTAATTTAAAAAATTAACAAATTTAATTTAAAAATTAATTTCTGCTTATCTGGAAATCTCCTAATTTCACCATCATATTTAAGGGACAATTTTTCCAGGTATATAATTCTTTTTTGAAAATTTTTCTCTTTCAGGATTTGTATATACCATCCCATTGCCTTCTCACTTGCATGGTTTCTGCTGAGAAATCAGAGCATATTGTTATTGGTTGTCCTTTGTAGGTAACTTTTCATTTTTCCCATCCTGTTTTCGTATTCTTTCTTTGTCTTTGGTTTTAATGAGTTTGACAATGATATGTCTTGGTGATTTTCTTTTAGGGTCTATCCTGTTTGAGGTTCATTGGACTTCACAAATTGATATATTCTTATCTTTCATTGTATCAGAGAAGTTCTCTTCCAACCAATCTTTGACAATTTTCTCAGTAGTTTTCTTTTTATCTCCCTGTTCTGGAATTCCAATTACATGTGAGTTATTTCTTTTGATGGTATGCCTCATGACCCTTACACTTTCTTCATTTTGTTTTTATCTTTTTGCTGATTGATCCCTTTCCAAAGAAGTATTGAGGTATTTGTCTTCAATTTCACCAATTCTGTCTTCCATTGGTTTGATTCTATTCCTTTGCTCTTTCAATGTGTTATCTATTTCTTTAAATTTATTTCTGTAAATTTAGTATTAATCTTCTGGATTTCTACCTGTAGATTTTGTATCATTTCTAATTTTTCATTTATTTTCTCATTTTGTTCTTGTGTGTTCTTCGAAAATTGTTCTAGGGTTTTGTCTGTGTTTTTCTCAATTTTGTCAGTGTTTTCCTTGATCTGTCTCTCAGTCCTTTGAAGATATCTAAATGTAATTCTGTTGAATTCCTTATCGGAGAGTTCCAATGCTGCTTCTTCCTCAAGGACATATTCTGAGTCTGTATCCTGCTCCCTTATTTCTACCACTTTATCATGCTTCTTTGTGTGGACTATGACTGTCTGTTATCTCCGAGATATTGTTTCATTGTTGTATTTAGATATCTTTTAACTGTTTGTGAAAAGTAGCTAAGGATGAATCAGGCTCTTCTTGGTGGTCATTTATCATTGTCCAGTTGGTGGAGAAGGAAGTGGTGACTCTCACTCAGTAAGTGCAGTTGCAGGAGTGGTGACTCTCACTCAGTAAGTGGAGTTGTGGTTTTGTTGTATGGACATGGTTGCTGTGTCCTACTCAGTTAGACAAAAACAACGATCAAAAAACCATCAAAAAGTTAAAAGCAATCAGACAGAAAACACATCACATAAACACACAGGAACAATCTCAAAAAAAAAAGAGAAAAAAACTGAAATATCTGGGGAGGGTACAAAAAGAGAAAAGAGGTAGAAAGGAGAATAATGAAGAAAAAATGGGGAAAATGCAAAAAGTAAAACAAGGAATGGGAAGAATCACAAGAAAAAATGTTGGAATCAGAAAAATGGAAGAGACAAAAAGCCAAAAACCAGAACCTGGGAAGGTAGAAGAAAGAATAGTAGTACTACTAATAATAATAAAGACAACAAAGGAAAAAAAAAAAGTGGTAATAATGATTTTAAAACAGACAAAACAAATAAACTAAAAAAGGAGAAAAATCTAAGCAGGGCCAGGCAGAGCACCCAGACTCCATCAGAGCACATGCACTGGCATGAGATCCCTGCAGACCCAGAAGGTGGGTGGGAGTGAGGGATCATCACACCTCCATTCACCAAGAGGTTATAGGGTAAAAGATAACAAGGGGAATATTGCACCTTTCCAGTCGTTTGTGCCTGGAATGTCATTGTGGTCCCCAGCAAGTGGAGCCTATTCTTAGGTCCCTGGAATATGAGAGAATGCTTTCTCTTTTAATATCCAAAATTGTCAAACTGCTTGTAAACATTCAAAATGGCTGTGCCCTCTGGACAGACAAAAGTCCACAGTTCAGCCTGCCTCCCCCTTCGCTGCCTCCTCTTTTATTCACCAGCCACCAGTGTCATCCTCCATGCAGCCCCTGGCTAGCAGGGCTGATTTTTAAGTTAATTCTTAGGTCCTAACACTAGTTGGCAATACCCAAGCTGTCCGTGCTGTCAGGATCACTGACAGACTGCAGCTCCGTATGTTTCCTTTTTCGGTGTTTTCATGCAGGTTCTTCTACTGGTTGGAGTTTAGTCCATTTCTGTATCCTTCTTGTCAAAGCTCAGTGCTCCAGGATTATCTTCTGTAACTGGGTTAATTGGTTTCCCTTTTCTTTGTTGAAGAGGGTCTGTGTAGTTTGTCTGCTTATACTGCCATCCTGCCAGGATCCCCCACAGCCATTATTTTAAAAACATCATTGGTTTATTTATCAAAATGTGTCATGACATGCTTGATTTTCTATAGCATTTCCAGGGAAGTTAAGCATACAATGAAATATAGTTGGCCTGTTAAAAAATAATAAAAGTAAAAATGTTGATTTTTTAAAAAATCTATTATTAAAATGTAATACAATCAAATCAAAGTTAGTTTGATAATCTAGAATGTGAAACTAGGTGGCTACAAATTTTATTTCTTCTATTTAGATCGTAAACGTATGATGCTAGTTGATTTTAATCAGGCTGTCTTTGTGTACTTTCCAGTAAACTGAAGTTAGTTGTGGTGGTAGTTAAGTTGTGTGTCAATTTGACTGGGCCTGGTTTTGAGTGGCTAGGCTGGATGTAGTTATTCCCCATGATGAGATTGGTTATCAAGTTCATGGTACAATCTACTAGGGCAGTTGAGTAGCTGCCTTAGGGATGTGGTTTGCTTCCAGTATATAAAGGGAAGCTTTGGGAATGGTCTGTAGCTTTATGGCATGCTCGGACACTGCATGAGGCCAAGTCTTCATTTATCAGCCTGCCATGTTTCCTGCTGATGTTGTGACTATCTCTGAATTTGAACTAGTAGCATGCCATAGTGCTTGGTAATCTTAGGACTGTGCCATTTTGTTGACCTTGGGTTTGTTAGCCTCAGTAGCCAGCAGCTGCCTGAATGAAGAGACAGTTTTAGCTCCAGATGGGCTGGGAGCAAGAAGCAGAGCTGAAGCCCAAGGCCGAAAGGCTTTCACCCTGCCCCTAGAGCTTGGCATTTTTGAACTCAGACTTTTAGTCACTAAAACTGTAAGAGAACAAACTCCTGTTTGTTAAAGCCACCCATTTGTGGTATATTGCAGTTAGAGTGGCACTGAGGTAACCAAAACAGTTGTCTAGAGAAAATTTTAGACTTTTCTTAGAAAAGAAGCTTATTAGAATTAGAATATTACACATTTAAATATCAAATATCGAGAACAGTATGTAGTCATAGACAAAATTACCTCTCATCATGTTGACATTTGAAATTCAATGTACTTATGTAAAACATTTACCCTAATCATCTCATTAACCCTTATCTTTGCTGCATTTTCTGTATAAAATGGCCTGTGTTGCTAGCCACATAAGACATAAGTGAGTGTGAGCAGAACCTTAAAAAGTGTGAATATCACTTTCCTAGATTTCTCAGGCTTTCTTTGGTGCCTGCTACTAAACCCACCTAATCAGCACCCTGATAAATGCTACATCCACCTAATTGGAACAATTGCCACGGAGAAGAATCCATGTAGTTCATTTCAGTGACTCCAAACAACAGATAAATTGCACACAGAGTCCATTTAAATAGCACCCCTGATGTTGTCTATAGGTCTAAAACAGGTGTGAATTGGTATTTGCCAGCACAAACTTCCCACTGTGCAACCTTTTTTTTTTTTGGCATCTTGCTGCTTTTCTATTCAACTACAGCTGCTAAATTAGGTTATCTTACTTCAGATGAGAAACTTAAAGTCCTTGAAGCTCTGATTCCTCAGTAACATCTTCAAGTTAACACCACACCAATAATAAAAAGCAAGAAGTAAGTATTCGGGGAAAGAGTAATTGAGTAATTAGATGGTGAAAGAGAGAAATGAAATGCAGTCAGCATACTGAAAAAATAATTAAAAACCCCTCACACTCCACGATATCATAGTAATTCTCAGATTTCTAATATGAAAAGAACACAAGGGCATTTACATTCCAATATATATATATATCTCTTACATTTCCTGAAAGTTACAAACTTGGAATAGTTTTTCAGAAGAGGGGCTAGATGGCAAAGTATCTCCTTCTAATTTCTGGTTTATACATTGTTGTATAAATGGGTATGACCTTTTGATAATCAAGATGAGTGATTAATTAACACATTTTTTTTCAGAATCTCTGCTAATTAACCATATTCTACTATATTTTTTCCAGTTTCTTTTAAAGCTAAATCCATATGTAAAATGTCTCTGTCTTCCTACATGTTTGTTTATTTATCTTGTGAATCTGTTTGCTGAAATCTGTTCATGAAAGAAGTTCAGGCTGGAGATCTAAGAGGAGGAATGAGGAGGATTAGGACTAATGTCCCTTTGAGTCCCTGTTGTACATTCTCACTGTACACTTTGGCACTCATCAGAGTGATGAACTTCATGAGACTGTAGAAGGAAAGGGTGAGGGATGTGCTAGAGATCATTTTTTTCAAAGCCTTCATTTTATGGATGATGAATTTAAATCCTGGACAAATGCTGGCTGGTCTCAAGTTCTTTTAGCTAGTTTGTGATAAAGCCAGGCTTCCTAGTTCTTTTCTGAGTTCTATCCCATTGCATTGTACCTCCATATGACAGTAGCTATTTAAAAACAAACAAATAAATAAATAAAATGCCACTGTTATAGAGTCAATTCCAACTCATAGCAGCCTTATAGGACAGAGTAGAGCTGCCCCACTGGATTTCCAAGGGAATAAATCTTAATGGAAGCAGATCACCTTATCTTTCTCCCATGGAGTTACTGGTTGGTTCAAACTGCTATCCTTTAGGTTATCAGCCATATGTGTTAACCACTACAACACCAGAGCTCCTTACTGTAGCTATTCCAAAACCAAACTCACTGCCATTGAGTTGGATCTGACTCATAGCGACCCCTCCTCGAGTTTCTGAGGTGGTATCACTATGGAAATAGATTGACCAACCTTCCTTCTGAGGAGTGGCTGGTGGGTTTGAACCACCAGCCTTCTGGTTAGCAGTCAAATGCCTTAGGCACTACGCCACCAGAGCTCCTTACAGTAGCTTTTAGCAAACAATAAACATAATGGAGATTCATGAGTACAAAGTCTTTACATGTTGATCTATTGTATTGTTTCTACATGCTGGTTCATGCACTCATTTATTCACTCTTTTATACATAACCAGTTGCTGTGGAATCCATGGTATAGAGACCAAATGTGTGTTACAGTAGATCTACAGAGTTTTCAATGGCTGGTTTTTTGAAGCAGATCTCTAGGCCTTTCAAGGCTGCACTGGGTGGACTCAAAACCCCAACCAATCAGTTAGCAGCCACACATGTTAACAGTTTGCACCATTAGGAATTCCACAATCCTAGAAGATATTTATTATTGACTACTTGATGTAGATGAGAATAGAGAATAGAGAATCAAAAAATGTGAAAAACCCTTTCAAACTCACTCAGCTGATTAGTGACATAAGCATGTTTCTGATCTGACATCAAAGTCTAAGCTTTTTATCCTTCCCGTGTCCTCTCCCATCAGCATTGTTTAAAAAAAAAAAAAAGACTAAAATGCCCTATGTATCTACGGCATAGCTTTGTTTGTGGGAAATTTTTGGTATAGTCAATACTTTTATAAGCTAACTGTGGACATGGAGGAGTGGTCTTTCCTTATAATACTGTGGTGATTTAGCTCAAGACACAGCTTAAAGGAAAGGAACTTTTCTTCCACACTAAGGAACAAATGAAACTTGACTATCCTCTCTACTTAAGCCTCTCCTTTCCATTTTTCTTTTTTCAAAAATTCTTACTGTGATTGGGTGAAAGTTTATAGATGTTAATCATTGGTTGTTGTTTGCTGTTGTTGGTTCTCTGTCCAAAGGACACCCTTTAGCATCTTTTGTAAAGAGGGTCTGGTTTTAACAAATTCTTTTAATTTCTGTTTATCTGGAAATTCCTAAGTCTACCTTCATATTTAACAGACAGTTTTGCTGGGCATATAATTCTTGGTTGGAATTTTTTTTCTTTCAAGGTTTTATATATATATATATCATCTCATTGCCTTCTCACCTACATGACTTCTGCCAAGAAATCAGAGCTTAGTCTTACTGGTTGCCCTTTGTAGGTAACTTTTCCTTTTTCTAATGCTGCTTTCAGGATTCATTCTTTGTGTTTGGTTTTGGTGAGTTTGATGACGAAGAAAGCCTTCATGAATTTCATTTGGGGTCTATCCTGTTTGGAGTTTGTTCAACTTCTTGAATGGATATGTTCTCAACTTTCATCATATTAAAGAAATTCTCTTCCAACCAATCTTTGACAATTTTCTCTGTGGTTTTATCTTTATCTTCCTGTTCTGGAATTCTGATTACATGTAGATTATTCCTCTTGATGGTATCCCATGTGAATTTTAAGTTTTCTTCATTTTGTTTTTATTTTTTGTCTGATTAATCCCTTAACAAAGTAGCATTGATGTATTTGTCTTCAAGCTTATTAAATCTGTCTTCCATTGATTCAATTCTACTCTTTGCCTCTTCAATGTGTTGTATATTTCTAAAATCTTAGTGTTAATCTTCTGGATTTCTATTTGTTGTTTTTGTGTTGTTTCTCATATTTTGTTTATTTTGTCAATTTATTCCTGTATAGTTTTCCTAAATTGTTCTACAATTTTTTCTGTATTTTCCTTAATTATTGTCATTGTTTTCCTTGATCTTGTCTGTGTTTTCCTTGATCTGTCTCTCAATCTGTTGAAGGCACCCAAATATAATTCTTTTCAATTTCTTATCAGGGAGTTCCAATGTTGCTTCTTCCTCAGGGATGTGTTCTGGGTTTGTATCATGGTTCCTTGTTTCTATTTATCTTTATCATGCTTTTTTGTGTGGACTGTGATGGTCTGTTGTCTCTGACGCATTGTGGTGATGTTGTATGTTGGTTTTCAATGTTGGTGTGATTCATGCAAGTTTTTTTTTTTTTTTTTCCTTTATTAGTATTTCTTATATATATCTACATGAGGAGGGTACTGTTCTCTTCTATTTGCTAGTTATTGGCACTTAGGTACTCACCACCTCTCTCCTAGTGGGTATGATAGAGAGTGAGTGTGGGCATAGATCTCTGTTAGCTGTTCATATAGAGCAGCTGAGAGTGAGCTGAGCTGGTATTGGCTGGCATCTATCATTGGTTAGTTGGTTCAGAAACAAATGGTGGCCCTCACTCAGTGTGTGGGGCTGCAGGAGGTGGAGCTATGGTTCGATTGTGTGGGAATAGTTGCTGTCTCCCACTCAGTCGGACAAAAATAATTTAAAAAACACCAAAAAAAAAAAAAAAAAGGGAGGACTTCCAGTAAGATGGTGGGTTAGGCAGACAAGCTACAGAACCTCTTCCACAGAGATAAGATAAAGCAATTGACACAAATACAGACAGTAACCCTGGAGCCTCAAGCTTTGAAAGGAAGTGGATTAAACACTAACTAAGAGAAGAACCTGAATGAAAATAGTGAGTAAGGAAACAAATGAAGCTGCAGACTGTCAACTGTCCTGATGGCACAGATAGCCTGAATATTTCTAAGTGGTGTTAGGAACTGAGAATTAACCACAGCCTGAATATTTCTAAATGATGTTAGGACCTGAGAATGCTCACTAAGGGCTGCATGGACTACTGACAAATGGAAACAGAAACAGTAAAGAAATAGACAAACTGAGCTGTGGACTTTGGTTGTCCAGAGGGTGCAGCCATTTTGAATGTGTATAAGCAGCAAACATTTTGAATATTTAAAGTGATGGCATTCTCATTCAGATTCCAGGGACTCAAGAATATGCTCCACTTGCCAAAGACAACATGGACAAATGGGAAGCAAATGACTGAAAAGGAGACTGGTGGTAAAAAAAGATTTTTTTTTTTTTTTTTTTTTTTAACAATAGGCTCCACTTTCCAAAGACAACATGGAGATATAAGAGGCTGCTGACTAGAAAGGAGACAGGTTGTGAGGGCATAAGTGCTCTGAACTAGTTAGTAGAAGAGCACACTACCCTGCTTATTCGGATATATCCAAAGAAAACAAAAAACAAAAATCTGGGATGAATCACTTCAACATACAATTACCAATTAAATATAAATACAAAAACGTTACAATGTCTTGGAGAAAACAGACAACGACAGTCCACACAAAGAAGCAAGATAAAGCAGTAGAAATAAGGGACCAAGATATAGACCCAGAAGACATCCCAGAGGAACTCCCTGATAATGAATTCAAAAGAATTATATTTAGGTACCTTCAACGGATTGAGATCAAGGAAACACTGACAAAACTGAGGAAAACACAGAGAAAACAATTTTGGAGAACAAAATGACAAAATAAATGAAAAATTAGAAATGTTACAAAACCTATAAATAGAAATCCAGAAGATTAATACCAAACTCTCAGAAATAGATAACACATTGAACAAGCAAAGGAGTAGAACTGAATCAATGGAACACAGAATTACTGAGATTGAAGACAAATACCTTAACAATTCTTTGGAAAGAGATAATCAGAAAAAAGATCAAAATAAAATTAAGAAAGCCTAAGATTCATGTGGGATACCATCAAAAGAAACAACATACATGTAATCAGAATTCCAGAACAGGAAGAGAAAAAGAAAACCACTGAGAAAACTGTCCAAGATTGGTTGGAAAAGAACTGCCCTGATATGATGAAAGACAAGAATATATACATTCAAGTAGTCCAAAGAATCCCAAACAGGATAGACCCCAAAACAAAATCTCCAAGACATATAATCATCAAATTCACCAAAACCAAAAACGAAGAAAACGTCCTGAAAGTACCACAGGAAAATAAAAAAGTTACCTACAAAGGGCAACTAATAAGAATAAGCTCTGATTTCTCAGCAAGAACCATGAAAGCGAGAAGGCAATGGGATGGTATATATAAAACCCTTTAAAAAATTTCTGAATAAGAATTATTTACCCAGAAAAATTATCCCTCAAATATGATGGTGAAATTAGGACATTTCCAGATAACCAGAAATTAAAAGAATTGGTTAAAACCACACCAACCTTGTGACAGATGCTAAAGAGAGTCCCTTGGACAGAGAACTAACAACAGCAAACAGCAACTGACCATTAACACACATGATGACATAACCCGGAAACCAACCTAGTTATGAAAGTATCCAAAATAAATAAGCCTACAAGATTATAAACAGGGAACCAGAGACATCAATTGGCAAATGAGGACAACTACAAATCAAAAAGAGGGAAAAAATTGTGAAGTTACAAACTTTGAAATGGAGAGGAAGGTAAGACAATTGCAAGACAGAACAGACTGTTCTAAACTTGGGAAGAAAATTATAAATCACAGGGTAACCTCAAAGAAAAATAATAAACCTTCACATCAAAATAAAAAAGAAGACAAGCAAAAATATTTAGCAAATACTAAAACAATAACAATGAAGGAAGTGATAACACAATTCATAAACAAAACAAGCTCAGCTCAGAAAATTATATGAAACAAAGAAATCAGCAACACCACAAAAACACATAAAAATGACAGCAACAAATTCACAATTGTTGAAAATAATACTGAATATAAATGGATTAAATGGACCACTCAAGAGACAGAGAGTTGCAGACTGGATAAGAAAACATACCCCATCAATATGCTGTCTACAAGGGACACACCTTAAAGACAAAGACAAAAATAGACTAAAATTCACAGGTTGGAAAAAGATATATCAAGCAAATGGCAACCAAAAAAGAGCAGAAGTGGTAATATTAATTTCTGATCACATTGACTTTAAGACAAAAACCACCATACGAGACAAGGAAAGGCATTATTTAATGATTAAAGGATTGATTTAACAAGAGAACATAACCATAATAAATATCTATAGACCCAAAGAAAGAGCTCCAAAGTACATAAATTAGACTTTAACAGAATAGAAAAGACAAATAGATGACTGCACAGTCATAGCAGGAGACTTTAATACACCACTTTCAATGAAACATAGAACTGGTAAGAAACTCAACAAAGACACAGTAGAACTAAACAATATAATCAATATAATTCACCAACTTGTCCTTACAGACATCTACAGAGCACTTCATCCAACAACAGCACAATATACATGCTTTTCCAGTGCACATGAAACATTCTCCAGGATAGATCATATGTTAGGCCACAAAGCAAGCCTTAATAAATTTAAAAACATTGAAATCCTGCAAAGTATCTTCTCAGATCACAATGCTATAAAATTAGAAATCAACAATAGGAAGATCAATGGAAAAAGTGCAAAGACATGGAAACTAAATAACACCCTCCTTGAAAATGACTGAGTAATAGAGGAAATAATATCTGAAGGTCATTTTGCAAATCCAATAGCCTTCTAGTCTCCAACACTTATGTCTTTCATGTGGAAAGATTGGGACTGTCATACACTGCTGGTGGGACTGTAAAATGATACAACCACTGTGGAAAGCAATATGGTGATTCCTTAAAAAGTTGAAATTAGAAATACCATTTGACCCAGCATTCCATTACTAGCATATATCCTAAAGAAGTGATAACCAGGACAAGAACAGATATATGCATACCCATGTTCATTGCAACACTATTTACAATAGCCAAAAGATGGAAACAACCTAGGTGTCCATCAACAGAAGAATGTATAACCAAACTATGGTACATACACACAATGGAATACTATGCAACCCTAAAGAATAACACAGAATCTGCAAAACACTGTATAACATAGATGAACTTGAAGGATATTATGCTGAGTGAAATAAGTCAATCACAGAGGACAAATATAGTATTAGTTCATTATTGTAAAAAGTCAAGGAAAGGTTTATATATGGAGGGAAATTTTTTTGTTGGTTTCCAGGGGTGGAGGGGATGGGAAGAAACACTGCAAAAATAAAAATAAATAAATAAATAAACAAGGGAACAAAAGCTCAAACTCCATTATTAAAAAAAAAAAAAAAAAAAAACACGACAAGTCACACAAAAAAGAAATGCAATAAATGAGGTGAAAAAACTTTCAAAATATATTTAAAAAGGATAAGAAAAATATAATGAGAAAAAAAAAGGAAAAAAGCCACAATATCTGGGGAAGGAGGAATGAGAGAAAAGAGTAAGATTAAAAGTGTAGTAAAGAAATAATGGGACAACTGCAAAAGGGAAAACAAGGGATGGGAAAAACTAAAAGAAAGAAAAAAGAACAGAGCCATGAAAAGGGAAGAGAAAAAAAGGAATAAATGAGGACGATAAAGAGAATAATTTTAAAACAAAACCCAAACTCTGGGTAGAGGGGTACGGCACCCAGGCTCTATCAGGGCACAGAACAGAAAGGAATTCCTGCTGGTTAAGAAGGTGGATGGAGGTGGGGTATGGCCCCATCCCTAGGCACCAAGAAGGTGTGGGGTGTAAGAGCAACAAGGGGAATTTCACACATTTCCAGTCCTCAGCCTCTAGTGTAGTCACTTGTGCTGTCCCCTCAAGCTCTCCTGTGTTGCTGTTCTAGTAAGCGTATATATCCAAAATGGCCACCCCTGCTGCCCAAAAACCTCCAAGATGGCTGCACCCTCAGGACTGCTGTGAGCAGTCCACAGATCCGTTTGTCTCCTTCCCCATCATTTTCCTTTCTGGTTGTCAGGCACCAATGTTGTCCTTGTCTTTGCAGTCCTCAGTGAGCAGAGTCAATTCTCAGGTTGCTATCAGGAAACATTCAAAATGTTTGTGCCCCTAAGACCACTGGCAGTTTGCCACTCCAGTTGTCTCCACTCACTGTTTCATTCAGGTTCTTCCACCTGTTGGTATTTAATCCACTTCCTTATCCTTCCCTTCAAAGCTCAGGGTTCCAGGATTGTTTTCTGTATTGGTTTCTTATTTCTTTGTCGCAGAGGGTCTGTGTAGCTTATCTTCCTATTCCACCATCTTGCTGGACCCCTCTCTCTTTCCAACTTTTTAAGTAAGTGCCATAATGTTTTCCACAGTGGTCGTATCATTTTATATTCACCCCAGCAGTGTCTGAGAGTTCCAATCTTTCCACACCCTCACCAGTATTTAAAGTTTGCTATTGTTGCTGAGGTGAGATGATATCTCATGCTCTGATTTGCATCTCTCAAATAGCTAATGATCATGAGCTTTTCTTCATGTGTTTGTTATCTGCCTCAATATCCTCTTAGGTGAAATGTCTGTTGATATCCTGTGCCAATTTTTAAACTGAATTGTGTATTTGATGCTGACATGTTTAAGGTCTCTCTATATTTTAAAGATAAATTCCTTATTGAACATGTCATTGAAAAACATTTTTTTTCCAGTCTTTATGTTCTCTTTTTACTTTTTTGGAGAAGTCTTTTGATGCACATAAAGATTTAATATTTAGGTAGTGTTGGTCATCTAGTTTATTTATGCTATTTGTGCATAAATAAAACTGGTGATACAGGGCAGCTTTGTCTGGTCCCCATTTGCAAGATAAGGTTTCAATGTCTCTCCATTGAGAATAATGTTGGCTGTTGGTTTTGCATATGTTGTTGTTGTTGTTAGGTGCCATTGAGTCATTTCCAACTCATAGTGACCCCATGCACAGCAGAACGAAGCATTGCTCGATCCCATGCCGGCTCCATGATCCTTGCTATAATTGAGCCCATTGTCGCAGCCACCATGTCAATCCAACTCATTGAAGGCCTTCCCCCTTCATCAACCCTCCACCTTACCAAGCATGACATCCTTCTCCAGGGAATGGTCCCTTCTGACAATATGACCAAAGTAGGTGAGATGAAGTCTGGCCATTCTCACTTCCAAGGAGCATTTTGGCTATATGTCCTCCAGGACAGATCTGTTAGTGCTTTTAGCAGTCCATGGTACTTTCAGCGTTCTTCACCAGCACCACAACTCAAAAGCATCAACTCTTCTTCAGTCTTCCTTGTTCACTGTCCAAGCTCTCACATGCATAAGAGGCGATTGAAAATATCATGGCTTGTGTTAGGCACACCTTAGTCCTCAAGGAGACATTCTTGCTCTTCAGGACTTGAAAGAGTTCCTTTGCGGCCAACCTGCCCAATGCCACACATGGTCTAATGTCCTGACTGCTGTTTCCATTGGCGTCAATTTTAGAACCAAGCAACGTGAATTCTTTGACAACTTCAATCTTTTCCCCATTTATCATGATGCTGCTTATTGGTCCACTTGTGAGGATTTTGTTTCCTTATATTGAGACGTAATCCATACTGCAGACTGTATTCTTCAATCTTCATCAGTAAGTGCCTCAAGCCATCCTCACTTTCAGCAAGCAAAGCTGTATCATCAGTGTATCTCAGGTTGTTAATGATTCTTCCTCCAATACCGAT
>NW_006921713.1:2841387-2852046 GCF_000298275.1 Orycteropus afer afer
ATAATAGTCATATTAATGGGTCTTCCTTGTAGGTGTATGGATATTATCCTATCACTGACAGCATTGTACTTCAGGATAGATCTTGAAACATCCTTTGTGATGATGAATACCACACCATTCCTCTTTAAACTGTCATTCCCAGTATAGTAGATCATATTGTTGTCTGATTCAAAATGGCCACAACCAGTCCATTTCAGCTCACGAATGCCTAGGACATCAATCTTTATGCATTCCATTTCACTTTTGACAACTTCCAATTTTCCTAGATTCATACTTCATACATTCCATGTTCTGATTTTTAATGGATGTTTACCGCTGTTTCTCCTCAATTTGAGTGGTGCCACGTCAGCAAATGGAGGTCTCGAAAGCTTTACCTTATCCATATGAGTAAGGCTGGTTTTACTCTGATAATGTGGCTCTTTTCCAGTCCTATTTTGAGAGCCTTCTAACCTAAGTGTTTCATCTTCCTCTTCTGTATTGGACAATATTTCCAGACTATTCACAGAATTGTGCAGTAATGTATCAGACAGTGTTTCTCTGCTATTTATAAGATTTCATCTGGCCAATTCTTTGTGAAATGGATGGCCTCTTCCTTCTTCCTAGTCTGTCTCAGTTTGCAAGCTGGGCTGATACCTGTGCACCATGTGCAACCCACTGGGTTTGAAACACCAGTGGCACAGCCTCAAGACTCATAGCAACACGTCACCATAATAGGACAAACCGACAGGCAAGTTTGTTTCCCTTAGCTGTTGGAAACCTCTCCAACCACCTTTACCTGAATCCCTGTGGCTGACTCCTTGCTCTGACCCGGTCCCCTTGGCCTTTTCTGTCCATTCCCTGCTTTCCCATCTTGCCGCTTGTGGTGCGTGGCCTGGTTTCCCTCTCCTCACCTGGATCCCTGCAGCTGACTCCTTGCTCTGTTCTGGGCCCCTTTGCCTTTTCTGTCCTTTCCCCGCTTTCCCGCCTTGCCACTTGTGGAGCTTGGCCTGGGTTTCCTCTCCTCACCTGGATTCCTGCCCTTTATTATATTGAGACATTTCCCTTCTATTCCTATTTTGCTGAGGGTTTTTATCTGGAATAGGTACTGAATTTTTATCAAATGTCTTTCTTGTATTGATTGATGTGATCATGTTTTTTCCTTTGTTTTATTTTTGTAATGTATTATATTGATTGCATTTCTAACATTGAACCATCCTTCCTTAACTTGTATGAAACTTACTTGGACATGGTGTATTATATTTTTGATATAGTGTTGGATTCTGTTGGCTAGGATTTTTGTATCTATACTTGTGACCGATATTAGTCTGTTCCTTTGTATTGGTGTCTTTGCTTGGTATTGGAGTTATGCTTGCTTCAGATAATGAATATGGGAGTATTCCATTATTTTCTGTGTCCTGAGTAGTTTGAGTAGAATTGGTGTCAGCTCTTTCCTGAATGTTTGCTAGAATTCTCGAGTGAAGTCTTCTGGGCCAGGACTTTAAAAAATAAGTAAATAGGTACTGGTTTCATGACCAGCTCAGTATCTTCTTTTGTTATGGGTCTGTTCAACTTTTATACCTCAGTCTGTGTTAGTTTTATGTAGATCATGTGTTTCTAGAAATTTGTCCATTTCCTCTGGGTTTTCAAACTTGTTGGAGTCCAGTTCTTCATGTTGTTGTTTTTATGTGCCATCAAGTCAGACCCAACTCATAGTGACCCGTCCTTGGGTTTCTGAAAGAGTATCACTACGGAAGTAGATTGCCCAACCTTCCTTCCAAGGAGTGGCTGGTGGGTTTGAACCGCCAGCCTTCTGGTTAACAATCAAGTGCCTTAGGCACTATGCTATCAAAGCTCCTCCAGTTCTTCGTAGTATTTTGTTATTATCCTTTTTATTGTGGTTGGTTCTGTTGTGGTGTCATGCATTTCATTTCTTATTCATGTTAATTGCGTCTTCTCTTCCTTTTCTTATTTAAGTTTTCTAGTGGTTTGTCAATTTTGTTAATGTTTTCAGAGAACAAATTTCTTGTCTTGTTGATTTTTTTCTATTGTTTTTCTGTTTTGTTTACTGCTGCTCTAATCTTTATTATTTCCTTTGTTCTGGAGACTGTAAGTTTCTTTTGTTGTCTTTTTCTAATTGTTAGAGTTGTTGGTTAAAGTAAGTTGTTTGGTTCCTTCTTTTCTGATGTGTGCATTTATTGTTATAAATTGCCCTCTGAGCACTGCTATTGTTGAGTCCCAAAGGTTTTAGTATGTAGTGTTTTCATCCTAATTTCCTTCTAGGATGTTTTTTAAAAATTATTTCACTTTTTTATTTTTTCTGTTATACACTATCTTTTGAGCAGTATGCTACTCAGTTTCCAGCTATTTGGCTTTTTTTTTTTTTTTTTTTTTTTTTTTTTTTTTTTTTTTTTTTGCATGATCTTGCTATTATTGACATAATTTTACAGTGTTGTGATTTGAGAAGATGCTTTATAGTATTTTGATGTTCTCAAATTTATTGAGGCGTGTTTTGTGGCATAACACTTGGTCTATCCTGGAGAATGAACCATGTGCACTAGAGAAGAATATGTGTTGTATTTTTGTTAGGTTGAGTGTTCTGTACATGTCTATGATGTCAAGGTAGTTGATTATGTTGTAGATCTTTAATTGTTGATTTTATTTCAAGTTGTTTTGTCTTTCATCGAAAGTGTTGTGTTAAAGTTTCCTCCTACTACCATAAAATTGTCTGTTTCCTTTCAGGTCAGTTAATGTTTTGACTTATGTATTTTGCAGCTATTTTATTGGGTGCATAGGTATTTATTATTGTTATGTCCTCTTGATACATTGACCCCTTTATCATTATATAATGTCCTTTCTTGTCCTTTTTGGGGTTTCACCTTGAAGTCTATTATCTCAGAAATTAATATTTTCACTCTGCTCTTTTTTGGTTGCCATTAGCATGATATTTTTTTTTTCCATCCCTTGATTTTTAATTTGTTTTTATCGTTGTGTCTCAGTTGTCTCTTGTAGACAGCATATTGACAGGTCTTGTTTTCTTACCCAATCTGCCACTCTCTTTCTCTTGACTGCTGTATTTAATCCATTCACATTCAGTGTATTTAACGATAGCTATGAATTTACTACTGTCATTCATTTTTTTTTTCCTGTGTTGGTTTCTTTGTTCCGAATGTTTTTTCTGTTCTGACTTCATTTTGTTTTGAGTTCTTTCCTTTCTCTTCATTGTTGTTGATTTTGTGTTTACTAGGTCCTTGTGATTTTCTTCTTTCTTATATTGGTTAGAAGTGTTATTAATTTTGTTTGTGGTTCCTTGGTAATAAATTCTTTTTTTTCCTACGTTTGGGATAGTCTGATCTATATTGATATTGTCCTGAGTCCCTTTCCATTTGGAAATTCTCTAATTATTCCATTTGTTCCCTATTTTTGTTTTGTAGTTATCACCGCTTACAAATTAACATCTCTGGTTCTCTGTTTTCAGTCTTGTGGATCTATTTTATTTTTGATACTTCTATATCTGTGTTGATTCCCAGGTGATGTAGTCATGTGTCTTGATCTCCGCTTGTGGCCATTGTTGGTTCTCTGTCTGAAGGACATTTCTTGTAAGGTTGGTCTGATTTTTACAGATTCCCTTCATTTCTGTTTATCTGGAATATCCTAATTTCATCACCATATTTGAGGGACAGTTTAGCTGGATATATAATTCTTGATTGACAATTTTTTTTTTCTTTCAAAGTTTTATGTTTGTCATTCCATTGCTTTTTTGCCTGCATGGGTTTTATATATGTCATTCCACTGTCTTTTTGCCTGCATGGTTTCTGCTGAGAAATCAGAGCTTAGTCTTATTGGTTGTCCTTTGTAAGTAACATTTCATTTTTCTATAGCTGCTCTCAAGATTCTTTCTTTGTCTTTTATTTTGGAAAATTTGATTGTGACATGTCTTGGTGACTTTCTCTTGGGGTCTGTCTGGTATGGAATTTGTTGAGCTTCATGGATGGATATCTTTCCATCTTTCATGATGTTGGGGAAGTTTTCTGCTAGCTTTGACACTTTCCCCTGTATTTATTTTTATTATTATTATTTGCTTCCTCTTATTCTGGAATTCCAATCAGGTATATGTTATTTCTTTTCATATCATACCTTATTTGAGCCATCATTGCAGCCACTGTTTCAATACCCCTCATTGAGGGTTTTCCCCTTTGTGCTGACACTCTGATTTATCAACCATTATATCTTTCTCCAGGGACTGTTCTCTTTTGACAATGTGACCAAAGTAGGTGAGATGAAGTCTGGCTTGACTCACTTGTAAGGAACTTTCTGGCTATATTTCTTTCAGGAAAGATTTGTTCATTCTTCTGGCAGTCTGTAGTATCTTCAGTATTCTTCACCAACACTACAATTCAAAGGCATCAATTCTTCTTCAGTCTTCCTTATTCATTGTACAGCTTTCACATGCATATAAGGTGACTGGAAAATACAATGGCTTGCGTCAGGCACAGCTTAATTCTCAAAGTGATATTTTGGCTTCTTAACACTTTAAAGAGTGTTAAAGACCAGATTGGTCCAGTGTAATATAACATCTGATTTCCTGACTGCTGCTTCCATGGGTGTTGTCTGTGGATGCAAGTAAAACAAAATTTTTGACAACTTCAATCTTTTCTGTGTTTATCATGATGTTGCTTATTGGTCCAGTTATGAAGATTTTTGTTTTCTTCGTGTTGATGTGTAATCCATACTGAAGACTGTAGTCTTTGATCATCATCAATAAGTGTTTCAAGTATTCTTCACTTTCAGCAAGCAAGGTTGTGTCATCTGCATATCACATGTTGTTAATGAGGTTATACAGGTTGTTTATTTTAATGAGTCTTCCTCCAATACTGATTGTGTTCTTCTTCATATAGTCCAGCTTCTCAGATTATTTGCTCAACATACAGATGGAATAAGTATGGTGAAAGGATACAATCCTAACATATACCCTTCCTGATTTTAATCCTTGAAGTATAGTCTTGTTCTGTTTGAATGACAGCCTCTTGGTCTATATACTGGTTCCTCATGAGAACAATTAAGTGTTTTAAAATTCTCATTCTTCACAATGGTATCCATAATTTGTTTTAAAGGTATTGTCTGTCTTTTCCTCATATTGTTTATGGTTTCCTTGAGCTTTTTGAAGGACCTGTATACATATATCTTTTGAATTCCTTGTAGTATTTCTATTACTTGTTCTTTCTCAGGGAGATTTCTTAGTTCTTTATTTTAGTCATTTGCTTCCAGTTTCTTGTCCTATTTCTTTGTTTAAATTGAAATTGTCTATTGTGTCCAAGAAATTCTGAAGTAGTATCCTTTAATTTGTTGTTGACTATGTGCTGGTTGTTTTCATTCTTTTTTTTTGTTTTGTTTTTTGTTCCTTTGTTTTGCTTTGTTTTGATACAGTAGATGTGTGGGGCAAGTGTGCTTCTTTGGTTGTTAGCTTGGCAGCACTGTGGCACTTCTCAATTGTATTTGGGTTGGTGGAGTAACTTATGGCAATGTGGGTGAGGGTCTCCATTTGTTTTGAAGAGGAGGTGTGGGTGGGATTGGCAGGTGTTGACCACCGGCTGCTTCTGATCTAGTGGGCATTAGCTGTCAGTGGTGGTCTACCATTGGGTGAGGTGATTGGTGCAGTAGATATGGCTGACTAGTAGAGAATTAATGTCTTCTTGCCATCTGATGGACAGGAAAAAAAAAAGGTAAAGAGAAGAAAAGAATATAAAAAATAGAAGCAAAATATAAAAAAAATTAAAAATGGGGTGAATGAGAAAAAATACTGGTAACAATAGAAGAAGATGAATAGTGAGAAATAACAAATAAAAAGGAAGAAAAAATGGAAAAGGAAAAAGAAAGAGAAAGATAAGGAAAAAAGCAAAGGAAAAGGGATTTTTGTGTAATGGTCAGCTAACAGCTCTGGAAGCAGGAAGTTGTGGAGCAATCTACTGATCCACAGTAGCATGTACCTGCAGAGATGGGAGATACTTTGTGAAAGTGGTTCTTCTGAGAGAGAAAATGTATGTACCTCTTGAATTTAGTGTGAAAAATATCTGTCAGTGACTCAGGCACCAGGTGGGTGAGCTTCAGCTAGTGGTGATTTGTGTGTGGCTGGGCTGCTGTGGAGGTTGCCAGGGATCCAGGTGAGTGGGGGCAAGGTTTCCCTAGCCACCATGTTGGTAGGGGCATAAGAGTATTTACCCCTATTTGCTGGGAAGATGTGTGTTTGTTAGAGCAGAGAATGTAGTTTTCCAGTTGCGATTCACTGGCATAGATCTGGTGCCCTTTTTAGCACACACAGCCATTTATCCACCTCTTGTCCAGATTCTGTCAAGTGAGAGGCCACCCTGAGACTAGTTTCTCCAATCACTCAGATACAGGCTTTTCCCATCGTAAAGGTCCTCAGCCTAATTGACCAGTGTCTGCTATTGGTGAGCTGTTTCATTCCTTTTCACTGGTTCCCCCTTTGCTCTGTGGCTGCCTGTGCCACTAGGAGTCTGACCCATTTCCCTGTACTTTCCTTTCTCAGATCCAGCATGTATGATGGCTCACTTGGGTTTCTGCCAGATCTGTTTATACTGTGCCTCTATTGCAATGTGGATTGTATGTAATTGATTTGTCTTTGTCCCTGTATGATGCCTCTGAGATTTAAAAGGGCCATGCTATGTTAGGTCCTGGCTTCTTTTCTCCCTGCCCCGCCCCCATCACCATCCTTGCTCCATCTCCTTTCCAGTCAGTGCTCAGTCTTTAGCCTCTTCTTTGGTTATCAGCATTTCCATATCATTATTTGTATCTGTTTCATTCAGTTTTTCCAGGTCTCTGTTGTAGAAGGGTTGGGTGAAGTGTGTTAGCATGATGCCATCCTGCTCCACCTCCCTTTTCTTTCCATTTTTGAGAAGCTCAAAAACACCTCTGAAAATATAGGTTTAATATCTTTTTTTTTTTTTTTTTTTTTGTAGTATTTAATCTAGCTGTCATGGATATTTCTTGAGGTTTGGGACTTACTTGAAATTAACCATAGAGTAGCATCACCACTATTGATTGCTAAGAGGAAATTTTGTTGAATACGAAAAGCAACATTCAGGAAGAAATAGATTAACCAAAGGACAACATGCAGACCAGTGTGGAAAAACTCTGCCCGGTTATATGTATATGGCTGAGTTACATACATATGTATGAACACCAGACATTTGGGGCAGCAAATCAGGAAATCTCTCCTTGCCATATTAAAGTACTCAGTGCATAGCACGTTAAGTATAAAGCAGAGTGAAAGGGCCATGAGATAAGAACATGAGAATCAGGGTTCAATAAACACTTTTCATTGACTTTGGATATAATCTTGAAAACAATGAATATTTTATACTCATTCTACTGCATTTAACAAATATTAATTGAGCAGTACAATGCACGTACCATCCTCAGTTACCTTTACTTCCACTGGACACATCTAAAGAAATTACACTTTCTTTACTTCAAATGGGAGCTCTGGTATCATAGTGCCTAAGGCACTTGACTACTAATCAGAAGGCTGGCGGTTCAAACCCACCAGTCACTCCTCAGAAAGAAGATGGGGCAATCTACTTCCATAGTGATACTGCCTCGAAAACCCAAGGAAGGGTCTCTATGAGTCGGGTCCGACTTGATGGCACATAACAACAACTACTACTACTTCAAATATTACCTCAAAAATATGCTATAGTGCCCTACATTTCAAATCTAAATATAAAACAAATGCAAAGCTTTTTGAAATTTAAACAAAAATCAAAATGCATTAGAGTTAAAGAACATTATTTTCCCCAAGAAGTATCTAATGTAATACTCTTTTTGGAACAGATGGCAAATCTTAACTTTTATTTTTGCAGTGCACATATTGTTAACACTTGACCTGGTATGTTCCCTTTGGATATTTGTATCATGATAAAGCGAAGAAAAAACAACTAAAACTGTTATCCTGTTAGCAACTAAGATTAATTTGATATAGCAAAGCATTGGTAAATAATCTGGCATAACATGAGGTATTTTGTATATCTATTTTGGGAACTAGTCATTACAAAGAATAGTGACAAGCAGGTATGTTGCAAATCACAGATTAATTAAAATACTGTTTAACAAGAGCTATTAGAATGCAAAGGTTTTTTTTTTTTTCATGATTGCTGTCACAAGCTGGGTTTCAGTTTTGTTTGCTGGGTTTCATATCCATTTAAACCTCCCTATTCCCCCATCCCCAGCCTCCATTCCTTTGCATTGAAGTGAACCCAAGCACAGCAACATTAGCCTAATGCATGAGAACAATGAGGTGAAGAAAAAAGACTGAAGAAGTAAGTCTAATTACTCTAGTTTCATAGAATAAGCTTTTAAGGCTAAGTTCACACTAGGGCAATTACCCACCTAATTGCTCTAGTTTCAAGCTAGTTTGAAAAGATGTTTTCAGCAATGTGAGGGGAAAACATGCAAATTCAGAGGATTGGTTTGATCCCTATTGCCCTTTTTATTAACAAAAGCCCCTTGAAGTATTGAGATGACATTCCTTGAACATACTTCTAATGTACCACAAAGCCTTTCCTGATAGACTACAAGCCAGTGTGGAATCGTGTCTAAATCCGTGTGCTAACCTTACTCTAATAACTGATCAGTGAACAGAAAAAGAGTGTCTGTAAGTATGCATACATCTCCTTTTGCAGAATCCTATCCAGCAACACGAAATGTAATGACTCCATTCTTTTTTCATTTGAAAAGCTTTTTATTTTATTGTTTTGCTTAAGAGTAATTTTTAAGCTATGTCCTAATATAGGTGGTTACAGTTTTATAGCCTAATCCCCTTAACTGCAAGCTGTATCTATGTATTAGAACTGTTAGATAAAATATTCAGTAGGACGCATTTGTTGAATAATACTTGCTAACAGTGTTACCTAGGCAGGAAGGCAAGGAGAAAGAAAGAAAGGAAGGACCAACAGAAGGGAGGGAGGGAAAGAGGAAGGAAAGAAACAAAGAAAATGAAAGAAGGAGAAGTGGTTGAAAAGTGAGGAGTGAGAGTTCGGTTGAAGTGAAGACTGAAACTGGAGGAAGGAGGTAAATTATGAAGATGTTGAAATTCAAGCCATTCAGGGTACTCACTGCTTTGGTTTAGCATCTTTCACCAACTGCTTCAATGTGAAGTTAGAAAAAATATAAAGATAATTATTCAAAGTAAATGTCAATTAAGGGCTAAATAAAATTAATTGTTGTAGTCGTTGTTTTGTGCTGTCGAGTCAGCCCCAACTCATAGCGACCCCTCCTTGGGTTTCCGAGGCGATATCACTACGGAAGTAGGATTGCCCAACCTTCCTTCCGAGGAGTGGCTGGTGGGTTTGAACCACCAGCCTTCTGTTAGCAGTCAAGTGCCTTAGGCACTATGCTACCAGAGCTCCTTAAAATTAATTATTTAAGGCAATTTCCTCATTGTAATAACAAGAAAATTAAGTTTTGGAAAACTAATAGGCACATGGGAGCTCTGGTAGCATAGTGCCTAAGGCACTTGACTGCTAACCAGAAGGCTGGCGGTTCAAACCCACCAGCTACTACTCGGAAGGAAGATGGGACAATCTACTTTCATAGTGATACTACCTAGGAAACCCAAGGAGGGGTTGCTATGAGTCAGGTCTGACTGGATGGCACATAACAACAACAACAATAGTCACATAAAGAATGAATAACATAGCCAGTCTTTAATATAGGTGTATGGTCAGTAACCGCAACCCCCAAAATGGGTCTCAGACCCCATCTCATTCAGCTGTGCTTGTGAGAAACTACAAGCCATTTCTCTTCTCTCTCCCTATCACATAGTAACCACTTCTCCCCTGTCAGGTATCAACCCATCCTTAGGATAGCTGTGGGCAATTAAGCTCTTAACCAGCAGTGTTTTTATCAGAGCAAACATAAGCAGTTCCAAAAACCACTGTCTGGGACCCCCCTCCCAACTGGCGAGGAGCCACTGAGTCTGAAATCAGTCACCTAGCCTTCCAGTACCAATCATGTAGACCCCATTCCCAATTCCTCAGACTTCAGTATAAATATTCCCCTGAGAAATGGGTGTTTTTAGGGAACATCTTGAATCCATTCCAGCCCTGCCACCCACTGGAGCCCGAACTGCTGGCAGAGATTGTAAGTCTTCTTCCCTCTCATTTATTGTCTTGTAAATCCTATTTCTCTTGATCCTCTTTTCTCCTATTCTAATTAAAGCTCATGCTGGTAACTATGCCTCCAGGGAGATTCTTTGGTTTCTTCCAATCTACTCAAGGGAGAGCCTTAAGCTCCCTGGGAAATTCCCAGAACTGTAGGTCTACATCTTAACAAGATTTTTGGTGATTCTTGTGTATACACAAGATATAGAAGAAATGCCTGTGGATCTTGTTAAAACACAGATTCTAATTCAGTATTTCTGGGCTAGAAATGCAAATTCTCAGCAGAGAGTCTAACTGGACTGAACCACTTTCAAGCCCTGGTCAGAACACAGTAGTAGGGCCAGTAAGTCAACAAATAAGAAAAAGAGCCACAGAATGAAAATCATGTTTTTGTTGTTGTTGTTTGCCATCGAGTCGGCCCTGACTCATAGCGACCCCTCCTTGGGTTTCCCAGGCAGTATCACTACGGAAGTAGGATTGCCCAACCTTCCTTCTGAGGAGTGGC
>NW_006921713.1:2852768-2856725 GCF_000298275.1 Orycteropus afer afer
AAGGTTGGGCAATCCTACTTCTGTAGTGATACTGCCTCGGAAACCCAAGGAGGGGTCGCTATGAGTCGGGGCCGACTCGATGGCACATAACAACAACAACTACTTATCAGAGACATCATTATTTAATCATTGTATTAGAGATAACTAATTGATTTATGTTGGTCTGTCATCCCTGGTTTAGACCAGGGGTCAGCAAACTTTTTCTGTAAAGTATTAACTAGCAAATATAAAGTATTAACTAGCAAATATTTCAGGCTTTGTGGGCCATAAAGTCTCAAATCTGCTGCTGTAGCTAGAATACAGCCATGAACAACAGGTGAAAGACTTTTAAGTTTTGTTTATTATGTTGTGATAAACTTCACAAAAACCAGTGTTGGGCCAGATTTCTCCTGCAGGCCATAGTTTGTTGCCCCTGTTTCAGAGATAATAAGTATTACTATCTACCTGATCTAACCCTTGTCTGTCAGTTTGTCACTGTGGTGACTTGTGTGTTGCTGTGATGCTGGAAACTCTGCCACTGATATTTTCAATACCACCAACGTCACCTAAAAGAACTCTGGTGGCTTAGTATGTAAGACATCTGTCTGCTAACCAGAAGATAAGTGGTTCAAACCCACCAGCTACTCCATGGGAGGAATATGATGCAATCTACTTTAAAGATTTATAGCCTTGGAAAACCAATGGGGGTCATTATAAGTCAGGATGAACTAGATAGTAGTGGGTTTTTTTTTTTTTTTTTTTTGGTTTAGGGTCACCCATGGTAGATAGGTCTCAGTAGAGTTTCCAGATTAGGACAGATTAGGAAGAAATCTCCAACTTCTGAAATTTGAAGTTGACCAAACATGCAGTCAAGATGTATTGATAATTCTGGTGATTAGAATGTGAAAGTTGGAAACAAAGGAATAGGATTGATGGTTGGAAAATATGGCCTCAGTGATAGAAATGAGGCCAGAAATTACAAGACAGAATTTTGCAAGACCTATACCTTTTTCAAACAATGTAAGCAGTGACATACACGTGGATCTCTGCTGATGGAATACAAAGGAATCAAATCAACTATATCTGAAAAGGTGATAGAGAAGCTCAATATCATCAGCCTGACTATGGATCAGCCATCAATTGCTCAAATCCAGGTTTAAGTTGTAGCTGAAGAAAATTAAAACAAGCCCAAGAGAGCCAAAACACTACCTTGAGCATATCCCATCTGAATTTAGAGACCATCAGAATGGATTTGATGCATTGAATGTCACTGACCATAGTCCAGATAAAATGTAGGATGACATCAAGAATATCATATATGAAGAAAGCAAAAGGTTACTATAATATAGGAAAGAAAGAAAAAAACAAAATGGATGTCAGAAGAGACTCTGAAACTTGCTTTGAAGGGAGAGTAACTAAAATGAATGGAAGAAATGATGAAGTAAAAGAGCTGAACAGAATATTTCAAAAGGCAGCTTGAGAAGACAAAGTATTATAATGAAATATGCAAAAACTAGGAGTTAGAAAATCAAAAGGGAAGAACATGTTCAGCATTTCTCAAGCTGAAAGGACTAAAGAAAAAACTCAAGCGTGGAGTTGCAATATTGAAGGATTTTATGAGCAAAATATTGAATGATGCAGAAAGCATCAAAAGAAGATGGAAAGAATATACAGTCACCGTACTAAAAAAATTGATCAATGGTCAACCATTTCAGAAAGTGGCATATGATCAAGAACTGATGGTATTGAAGGAAGAAGTCCAAGCTGCACTGAAAGAATTGGTTAAAAACAAGGTTCTAGGAATTGATGGAATGATCATTGAGATGTGTCAACAAATGTGTACAGTGCTGGAGGTGCTCATTCCTTCATGCCAAGAAATTGGAAGACAATTGGAAGACAGTTGGAAGACAGTTGGCCAACCGACTCCAAGAGATCCATACTTATGCCCATTCCAAGAAATTGGAAGACAATTGGAAGACAGTTGGCCAACCGACTCCAAGAGATCCATACTTATGCCCATTCCAAAGAAAGGTAATTCAACAGAATGCAGAAATTATAGAAAAACATCATTACTATAACACACATATAATTAAAAAAACCTTTGCAGCAGTATATTGATGGAGAACTGCCAGAAATTTAAGCTGGCCTCAGAAGAGGACATGGAATGAGGGAGATCATTGCTGATGTCAGATGGAAACTGGCCAAAAGCAAAGAATACCAGAAAGATGTTTACCTATGTTTTATTGACTACACAAAGGCATTCAACTATGTCATTACGTTATGGATAACATTGTGAAGAATGGAAATTCCAGAACACTGAATTGTGTTCACGAGGGACCATACATAGACAACAACAGGAAGTTGTTGAAACAGAACAAGGGGATAAAGCATGGTTTAAAATCAGGAAAAAACGTGTTAGGGTAGTATCCTTTCACAATACTTATTCAATGTGTATGCTGAGCAAATAATCTGTGAAGCTGAACTATGTAAAGAAGAATGCAGCATCAGGTTTGCAGGAAGACTCATTAATAACATGTGATATGCAGATGGTACAACTTTCCATGCTAAAAGTGAAAAAGAGTTGAAGCACTTACTGATGAAGATCAAAGTCTACAGCCTTCACTATGGATTACATCTCAACATGAAGGAAAAAATCCTCACAACCACAACAATAAGCAACATCTTGATAAATGGAGAAAAGATTGGAGTGGTTAAGGATTTCATTTTACTTGGATCTACACCCAAGCTCATGGAAGCAGCAATCAAGAAATCAACTAATATATTGCATTGGGAAAATCTGCTGCAAAAGAGCTCTTTAAAGTGTTAAAGAGCAAAGATGTCTCTTTGAAGACTAAAGGGCACCTGACCCAAGCCGTGGTATTATCAATAGCTTCATATGCAGATGAAAGCTAGAGAGTGAATAAGGAAGACCATAGAATAATTGATGTCTTTGAATTGTGGTATTGACTTAGAATATTGAATATACCATGACCTGCTAGAGATGGAACAAATCTGTCTTAGAGGAACTACAGCCAGAAGCAAAAAATGCCAGACTTCCCTCTTGTGCTTTCATCATGTTGTCAGAAGGGACCAATTCCTGGAGAAGGTATCATGTTTGGTAAAGTGGAGGGTCAGCAAAAAAGGGGAAGACACAACAAGATGAACTGATCCAGTCGCTACATCAATGGGCTCAAGCATAGCAAGGACTGTGGGCATGGCACAGGATGGTGCAGTGTTTTGTTCTGTTGTACACAGGGTAACTATGAGTTGGAATCAACTCAATAGCACCTAACAACAGCAGCAATATCTACCTGATAGGGTGCTTTGGTGGTGCAATGGTTAAAGCACTTGGCTGCTAACTGAAATATTGGTGGTTCAAATCCACCAGTGGACTGCAGGACAAAAAGTGGCAGTGTACTTCCATACAGATTACCGCCTTGGAAACCCTATAGGGCAGTTCTACTCTGTCCTATAGGGTTTCTATGAGTGCGAATCCACTTGATGGCATTGGGTTTGGGTTCGCTTTTTGGTAACTCCCTAATGTCAGCACTATGTTCCTTTCAATAAAGAGAGAGAGAGAAATAGGAAGAAACAGTTTATTGATTTGAAAATCAGATTCTATAGTTGACTGTAGTCTAATCGGTTTCTCCTTTTCCAGCAGCCCTAATTTAATGTGGAAGGAGTGCTAGCGGTACAGTAGTTAAGACATTCAACTGCTAATTGAAAGGTCAGCTGTTAGAATGCCCTAGCTTCTTCACAGGAGAAAGATGAGGGAATCTGCTTCTGTAAAAATTTATATAGCCCTGTGCAGTGCAGTAAATTACTTAGTATGGCTTTTCTACCCATAAGTCATTGTAAACTCAGTGGTGGAATGAGCAACTGAGGAGCTGATTGTAAATGTTATCCACGTGGAGTATTTCTGTTGGGCGTGGCACAATACAATGTTCTGGGAGGTGCCCACTTTCTCTCAGGTGCTTA
>NW_006921713.1:2857128-2865059 GCF_000298275.1 Orycteropus afer afer
GCTGGAGGGAGGCAGCATGTCTGGCCTTGCAGTAATAGGCCTTGGGTTACTGCTGGTAATCCTGTCTTCCTCTTATAGGGTTAGAGGGGGTCAGAACATGTGGCCTCCTTGTCGTTTTTGCACCCTGGAAACCCTATGAAGCAGTTCTACTGTGTCCTATAGGATTGCTATAAGTTGGAATTGACTTGATGGCAGTGTTTTTTTTTTTCTTTGGTTTGGAATTAAATGTGGATAGTGAAAGAAAGAGATATAAATCCCACATGACAATGTACTTACTCATAATCAGGGCCACATTATGACTTTGTTACCTCTAGGCACTTTTGTCTTTGTGGGCCCCTTCCTCCATTAAAAAATATTTGAAATTATAGTTTGCAACTGTATTGGCCTAAGACAAATATAACTGTTGTCTCTAATATTCACTTTTTTCCTTCTGATTTAAAAAGTAAGTAAAATGAATGAATTTTTGGCCAAGAATACTAGAGAAAATATTGAAGAATAAAGAAGGGAGAATACCCTACTAGAGGTAAATTTTATTTCTAAAGAAATTAAAGATAATTGACGTTGAGGTAAGGGTAGACAAATAGACCCATGGGACATATGAAATGGTTCTGAAAGATACTAACATAAATACATGGGAACTTGTATAAGTTAGAGAGTGGTATCATAAACAAGGAGGAGCCCTGTTGGTGCAGCATTTAACTATTTGGTGACTAACCAAAATTTGCACTTTGAACACATCAGCTGCTCTGGGAGAGAAAGATTTGGCCATCTGTTTCTGTAAAGATTTTAGCCTTGGAAACTCTACAGGGCAGTTCTACACAATCCTATATATAGTCACTAGGAGTTGGAGTCTACGTAACAGTAATGAGTTTTTATTTGGTTATTGTAAATAAGAGGGAGGAAGATTTCTGAACAAAATGTACCAGGACACTTAGCTATCTCTATGAAAAATAAATAGATGGATAAAATTAGGTTTCCTAATTCAAACCATTCAATAATAAATTATAAGTGAATTAGAATCTAAAAATGAAAAAAAAAATTCAAAAATAAGGACAAATTAACAAACATTAATCTATGAGTAGATACATAGGTAGACAGGCTGAATGATCAGGTATGTGTAGGCAAAAGGGAATATACCCATGACCATGTATAAGATTGACATATGATATTTCTACATACTTATTTGTATGTGCTACAAGAATGTCAATATAAATAGAAGTAACAATGGGCAAAGTTATGATAGCTTTTTAGCCACAGCCAGCTGCCCTGAGGGAGCAAGCTGTTGGACCAGTGGACTTGGGACCATGGTTGCGGGGAACAACAAGCTCAGCTGTCATAACATACTGCACAAAAAATTATTCTACGTCCACTTTCCTAAGTAGCAACTGGAATTTTATAAGTTTGTAAGCAGTCATCAAGATACAACAATTGATCTCTCATCTTCCAGAAGAATGAAGAAAACCAAGGACACATGGAAACAATTCGTTCAAGGGACTAATGGATCATGCAAACCTAAGCCTATGTGAACATGAGACCAGAACTAGATGGTGCCTGCCTACCACTTTCAACCACTCAGAAAGGGCTCAGTGCAGGAGATCTTGGAGAGAGTGGGGGGGAAATGTGGAACAAAATTCAAAATCATAAAAATAAGATCAGTTTAACTGGGCTGAGAGAGACTAGCGAATCCCCTGAGGCTATGGCCCCTAGTCAACCTTCAGACCTAGAATTGAACTCACTCATGTGGCTTCCAACCATACAATAGACAAGCATATAAGGTGAACATTTACACCAGGTAAGTACATTCATTAGAACAATCAATCATGGGAGATCAAAAGGGCAGTATTTGCATGGGGAGATAGCACAGAGGGCAGAAATGCATAGGTAAGAAGGACGTAGGGGAAAGATAACCAGAGGGAGGAAGTGGGAAGACCATCTTATACATGGCCATGGGTATATTCCCTTTTGCCTACACATACCTGATCATTGAACCTGTCTACCTATGTATCTAGAAGCTCTGGTAGCACAGTGTCTAAGGCACTTGACTGCTAACCAGAAGGCTGGCGGTTCAAACCCACCAGCCACTCCTCAGAAGGAAGACTAGGCAATCTACTTCCATAGTGATACTGCCTTGGAAACCCAAGGAGGGGTCGCTATGAGTCAGGTCTGACTCAACGACACTGTAACAACAACAACAACCTATGTATCTACTCATAGATTAATGTTTGTTAATTTGTCCTTATTTTTTAATTGTTTTTTCATTTTTAGATTTTAATGCACTTATAATTTACTATTGAATGATTTAAATTAGGAAATCTAATTTTATTCATCAGGAATGCATAGGAAAGGACATAGGGAAAAGATAACCAGAGGGAGGAAGTGCAGTGGGAGCTGTTAAATTATGGGTATTGCAGTCAAAGTCATGAAACAAAATGTGTGTGACTGCTGTATGCAAAATGAACTTACTTTGCAAACTTTGACTCAAATCAAAATTTAAAATAATAGTAATAATAATGACAAATTTTAAAAATATTTTTTATGATATTGGGATTGTTTTGAATTTTTAGAAACCATAAATAGAAAGATTGACTATATCAAAATTTAAAATTCCTGTGTGACAAAGGGTACTATGACCCTCTGTACAAAATAAACCACACACTGGTAAAGTTATTTAAAGAACAAAAAACCCACAAAAAATAGTAATCAACATAAAATAGGAGAAAAAGAAAATCTGATCAATAGCTACAATGAGTAAAAGATTTGACGAGGGGATTCAATGAAGGTGAATCTGCATGATCTACAAATATACTACAGTTTCACAACTTCACTAGAAGGCAAGAAAGCAAAATTGAAACAATAATAAAATCCCTTTGATACTCATTTGATTAACAAATCTAAAATTCTCACAATATCAAGCGTTTGCAAGTCTGTGAGAAAGGGTAAATTGTTAAAACATTTGTGCATATTTATTTTGTAGTATTTACTACAATGGTTTGGTTAGGAAATCTAATTTTATTCATCAGGAATGCATAGAAAAGAAGAATCTAACCTCAGCAAATACACTGTTAGGTATGTATTCTAGAAGGAATCAGATCATGGACAAGGATGTTCATTTTTCAATAGTGAAAAAATGAAACTGACTTAATATGGACCTATAGAGGCATGACTTTGTCATACAATTGCTTGCACAGCAAAAATGAATGAACTAGATTTGCATTCATCAACAAAGATCAATTTAGAAAATAAAATGTTTAATTAAAAAGAAATCTGCATAATTATATGGCTGTTTAGGTAGTTTTGAATCACATGTAGTAAATATAAAAAAAACAAACTGAAACGATGGCTTTCTTTCAAAAGGTAGGGAGAGAAAAATCGAGGCATCAGGAAATGGAATAGAGTGGGGATAGATGTACTTTGTTATCTTATTGTTTCATTTTAGAAGAAAGGAACGGAAGGAGGAATGAAGAAAAAAATGATCTCTTGTAAGTATCACAATGAATATAATATTTTCTGCATTTTTGAAGTATATCATTACTATAAAAGTATTTTATATAAAACCTGTCTGTACAATGTTCACATATTAAAAACTTAATTAAGACAATGGTACAATAAACAACCAACCAACCTCACTGCGGTGGAGTCAGATCCGACTCAGAGCGACCCCTCCTTGGGCTTCTGAGGTGGTAGCTCTACGAAGGTAGATTGCCCAGTTTTCCTTCCAAGGAGTGGCTGGTGGGTTTGAACCACCAGTCTTCTGGTTAGCAGTCAAATGCCTTAGGCACTACACCACCAGAGCTTCCACAAGAAACAAATAAGTATAAATGTATATTCAACAAAACACATATATGTGCCACAGTTGACAGTTTATAGTGGGGAAATGGAAAATGTCTAGGCTTATCCAGGAATAAGGCTTTAAAAAAGTGGCACATTTTCAGTTGGAGCAGAAAGAAGATGATTATCTTATGAACGTTTTAGACAAAATGACTCATTTGGAAGAGTGATCATATATGAATTCAATAAGATACCCCTTATGTTAATGAAATTAAACTTACTATAATTTGTAGACATTTACACATAAGAAGTGCTAGAAAATCTAAGGGTTAGAGAAGTTTTTTTCCTAATTATACATTCAGATATTTTCTTTTTCTCTGGAAAATTTTAAAGAGATCAAATTTTATTTCCAAGTGAAATAATAAAAGGCATTGCTAAATTTATTCTGTATATTTTAGAATAAGTAAAAGAATGTATGTTATATAAAACTAGCATATTTTGTTACAAAAACATGTTTTACTTCACAGGTATTACTAATATTCAGTTATTTACTTTTAACCTTATATTTTGTTCACAGTAAGTCATTTTTCATCTTTACTTTGCCATAATCTTCTAACATTTACATTCTAAAAGAGAAATAAACATCAATCTCACACTACTAACAAATTTTGGATTTTATAAAAGTAAACCTTTAAAATGAAGATTTACTCTGAAATTCATTTAACTTATCTTAGTGTGGAGTCTACAAATATTACATTTAGTGCTATCCATCGAAGATTATTGTTTATGGTTTGAAATCTAAGTTTTAAACCAACAAAATGTTATTAAAAAATGTTTTTGATTTACACCTTTTGTTTTATATTTAGTTTTAATCTGGAAAGAAATATGTATTTCCCAAAATTTCATGGGATCTGGCTATTTTTAAGAATTATGTTAAATATCTATAGTTATTAAAATTGCATATGTATACAAAATATACATAATGTTTAGCAATCAATTTACTGAAAGAAAAAAATATATATATATGTGTTTGTGTATGTAAGTATACATATATACCATATGTATGTGTGTATATAAATTTATTATTGTAATGTTACTGACTTTAGCCAATTACAAATAACAATAAACTATGCAATGGTTTTATTTTAAATTCTATATAGCCAATTGATTTTCATAGAATATTATTATTAATTTTTTTCTGAACTCTTGTATTCCTTAGCAGTTTATAGTTGCAATCGAGGAGTGTTGATGGATATCATTTATGGTAATAAGAGATTAGTGAAACAACAAAAACATATATCAAAACTTCAGTTTTTTGTCAATGATTTGAGGGACTTCCTTGTTGAGTCGGATAATAGTTTGCAAATACTGGAAAATGCTTCCTCAAACTGTTTTGCTACTGACAATGTAATAGCTATAGAGACAACACACTTCTAAATTTAATCCACATTAACATTTTCTCCAATACTTCTGAAACCTTGTCAATCTACAAACAATAAACCAAGCCGTGACTTGTAGACTTTACCAATTTTTGTGGCATGAATCCTTGTACCATGTTCAGTTTCAAGCTACCGATGTGATATTACTAACTGTGAATTGGGAAGAGATGCACCATAGTACACTATTATATAGTGTCCCCACCAAACAACAAACAAACACAACAAATGTAAATAATCTCAAGAGCACAGATAACAGTAAAGTGGTTAAGAAGTAAAATAATTAGTGATAAATATTAAAGTGATTAGGCAGTTATGAGTTTTGTAGTGTTTATAATTACCTTGTTTAAATAGAATTTAATTATAAATTTATATAATTTAATTTTTAATAATGGCTATTAACAACCAGTTCACAAAACTCCTGAAAATAAATAGACTCTTGCCAGCTAGTGTGAATTAGCTCCCATCTACACACACACACACACACACATACATTATTGGGCTAATGTTATGTCACGAGCACTATTTACTGTTTGTTTCAAATAGTCTGAAATGCTATGTAAATATGCTTTTTGTTAGAAAGTCAGTGTGTGTTCTAGCTAGGTTTGCTATAGCTTGGGCAGATTAATTCATGAGAAAAACTAAATTAATTGTGACTCATTCCACTTTTATTCAGGTTGATATGAAAATGTTTGAGAATAGATCATACTTTATTATATACCAGAAGTTTGGTCATCCTCAAACACTATTCTCAAAGGTTTCTTTTCCCCTTTGGAATCTGTTTAATCCTTGGGCACAGAGGAATTACCCCCTCTGGAAAGGTAAGTTTCCCTACAGAGATATCTTCTGTCTGAAGTTTGGAATTGTGCCCAGTTGAACCGAATATTCTATGAACTATTAAGTATAAAGTTGTGATAAAAGAGCAATAGTCATTAAGGTCATTGCACTTGAGGCTTCCATTTGAACTTCTTTTGGATTCAAGGCAAACAAAAACCTTTTGTTTTACCTACTTTCTTCACCAGCCCAGAGGCAATGTAAGAGAGTATGAGAAAGAAAACCCCTTCCCCCTAGATTTTTGAAAACTTTAAACTCTAATGATAGAAGAGAGCTGCAGTTTGAAACATGAAAGGTCAAAGTAGCCTACTAGAGACACAGCGAATATATAACTTCTTATGGGAATCTCCCAGGCGTGAGATTATTCTGAGATTTCAATCTTATAGTTAAATAGTAATATATCAAAAAGACGATGAAAATAGTTGCTTTATAAAATGTTCAGGAATCAGTCATTTAACTCTCACAAAATGTCAGTAGCTTTATTCACGGGCCTTAAACTTAGGAAACTTGAGATATAAGCTCTTAAATTAACACCCTTCAAAAATAAATGAACCTCTCTTTAAGTTTTACTTTGAATGAAACATTTAGCAAGTAATTTTCACAAAGTAACCTTTTGCCTATTTCTAACCCCTTATAGAATCTACACCCATACAATTGGTAGTCAGATATATGCCTCTGCCACCAAACAGTTACCTTTTGAAGAGCTCTAGGGGATATATGAGAAATTTATTGGTGGTTCTAAAATGTTGAATCATCACCTCAAGTATCTTGTATTGTAGCCATCAATCATCAATAGCCCCACTACCTTCCCTTTCTGTATCAAAAGCCTCCAGTACTCTAGCCCACATTCTCTTGGCCTCACCTCTGATTTCAGCCAAGTCAGGACATTTTCATGCAGATTTTAATTGACTTAGTAGTGAATTCACAATGTTTTACCTCAGTTGTTGGCATCTTAGCTTTCTACGCCAGACTCTCACATATATTCTTTATAATTGTGAAGAAATTAATGAGACAACTTTCTACTAATGGACTCGAGCTCTTGAGTAGTTATTCCTGCCTCATTTCTTTGGGTGGACAATTCTAAGATGCATTCAATACTTTTCTTAGAGTAGACTTAAGACTTCATTGCCAACATTAGTCACATTGATAAAGCTTTTCTCTCTTCCCTCATATTCTCCTTACCCTTAAGCCTATCTTTGGAGTCATCTTCCCAATAAACAATTGGAAGTAAATTCTTGTCTCAGGCTCTCTATTCAGGAGAATGCAAACTAAAACACAGTTAAATTATAACATGAATTTGCAACATCAGGTTTGTCTCCAAAGAAAATCCAATTATTTTTATACTTTTTCTCCTGTAGGAGAGAGTATCTTCCTTTGGTACTATGTACCTTTCTGTTCTTCACTAGCCATGCAAACTTCAGCTGCCATTATTTTGTCTTCAGTCTACCCAGCTCTCCACATGTTATGGCCGTATGGAATTGCCCTGTTCAGGATATGCTTCATGCTTCAGAATTTTTCTGACTACTCTCTCCGCTCAAGCTTTCCAAGTGTGTATCTTTAGCTTCAGAAAACTTCTTTGAGTAAACCATTGCTGTTGTTAGGTGTCATTAAGTTAGTTTTGACTCATAGTGACCCTATGTACAATAGAATGAAACAATTCCCTGTACTGCACCATCCTCATTCCCATTGTTGCACCCACTGTGTCAAACAATCTCCTCTAGAATTTTCCCCTTTCAATGACCATTTACTTCACTAAGACCCTTTACTTCAACCTACTTGAGGGACTGGTATCTCCTGATAACATGAACAAAATAAGAGAGATGAGTCTGGTCATTCACCTTTCTAAGGAACATTCCGGTTTATTTCTTTTTGTGTGTGTGTGGATTTTTTTTT
>NW_006921713.1:2866109-2866618 GCF_000298275.1 Orycteropus afer afer
TAGACAAACCTAATAATCCAGCCTGTCCACCCATCTATCCACCCATTTACCCATGTTTGCCTTCACTGACAATGCCATACTATATGTGAAAAAGGGTTCATCTTTGTTGTCTGTCCTTCCCACATACCTCTCTATGTCTTTCTCTTCCTAAACGCCACTATACTGATCACTCACATTTGGTACATTGCACTTCTCTTCATCCAAATCAATACTTATCTCTATCTATCTAACAGGGTTCCTTGCCCTCCCCTCCCACCCCGGTAACCAACAAAGAAAATGTCCTTCCATACATTTCCTTGACTTTTACGATAATGGACTAATACAATATTTGTCCTTTTTTTGATTGACTTATTTCACTCAGCATAATGTCCTCCAAGTTCATCCACATTATGCAGTGTTTTGCAGATTCTACATCATTGCATAGTATTCCACTGTGTGTATGTACCATAGTTTGGTTATCCATTCCTCAGTTGATGGACACCTAGGTTGTTTCCATCTTTTGGCTATTG
>NW_006921713.1:2896272-2903244 GCF_000298275.1 Orycteropus afer afer
TTTTTTTTTTTTTTTCATCTGAGTGCCACAGTCCAAATTGATTCTGAGGATACAGTGATCATTTATGGATCCAAGGTCTACATTCCATTTGCTAGATTTCACTCACAAAGCCATTTCTAAATGCAAGGGAGACTGAATATTGGTAAGCACTAGTGTTTTGAGTGCATGTCCTGCCATATCCTTAATGATTTTTGTTTCTGGTTCTACAATATGGACCTCAATTTTCTTTTCTTTTCTACAATTTTTTGTTGTGATTTGGGTGCAAATTTACAAAGCAGATTCATTTTGCTCTCAAGAGTTCATACACATTTGGTTTCACAGTACTGATTACAATCCCCAAAATAAACAGCTCTCCTCCCATCTCCTTCCTGTGACTATCCCTTTCCTGTGTCCTTACCTATGCAGCTTTCCCCCTAAGCAAATACTGCCCTTCTGATCTCTCACAGTTGATTGATCTAAGGGGTGAATCTCTACTGTTCGGCTGAGAGCTAATCCACAGAAGTGAGTCCAGTTCTAGGCCTGAAGAATAACCGGGGCCATAGTCTTAGGGGTTCCACCAATTTCTATCTGACCAGTAATTCTGGTCATTTTTGTGTTTTTGAATTTTGTTCCACATTTTTCCTCCCACTCTATCCAGGATCTTGAATTTTGATCCCTTTCCTAGAGATTGGCATTGGTAGCCAGGCATCATCTAGTTCTTCTGGTCACAGGGTCATGAAGGCTGAGGTTGCCATGGTCCATTAGTCCCTTGGATTAATTTTTTCCATAGGACTTCAATTTTCTTCACTCTTCTTTGCTTCCAGATGAGAGGAGACAAATAGTTGCATCTTAGATGTGCACTCAACAGCTTTTAAGACCCCATAGATCTCAATTTCTATGTACTTTGTTCCCACAATTTTCTTTGAAGGACTACCTTAGACTGCTGAAGCTGCTTTTCCCAGGAGTATTGAGAGCCAGAAATACCTGGGAGTTTAGATCTGCTCAGGGCTGCCTGTAACCATGACTGACTGCTGCAGAAATGTGCAAGCCTAGGTCTCCTTCCTCAGGGTGGTACCAAAAACCAAAAAAATAAAATAAACTCACTGCCATCCAGTCGATTGTGACTCATAGTGACCCCAATTAGATTTCCCAGGATGTAATTTTATTTATTTTTCTTAATTTTTATTGTGATTTGGGTGAAAGTATATGGAGTAAATTTACTTTCCATACAGCTGCTCACATACACTTTGTCTCATGACATTGACTGCAATTTCCCACAATGCAACAGCTCCCCTCCCACTTCCTTCCCATAGTTATCTCTTCCCTGTGTCCTTCCCTCCCGTGCACTCCTACCTCCCAAGCTGTCTCCTGTGCATTCACAGCCCTTTTATTCTCCCATGATTGACCTATCCAAGGAGTGTATCTACCTAATCTAAATGTTCAGGTCATATTCCTGTCTTTTGTTTGGCTGGAAGTCACTGGAGTTCAATTTCAGACCTGAAGGGCAGCTAGGGACAATAGTCTCAGTGGTTCCATCTGGCTCTATCAGACCAGCAAACCTGGTCCCTTTTTTTTTTTTAATTATTTTGAGTTTTATTCCACATTGTTCTCCTGTTCCATCCAGGATCTCCTACACAGGTTCCCCTCTGAGTGGTTGACAGTGGTAGCCAGGCACCATCTAGTTCTTCTGGTCTCGTAGTTGTATAGGCTGAGAATCACATGGTTTACCAGTCACTTGGACTAATTGTTTCCATGTATCTTTGGTTTTCTTCATTCTTCTTTTTTCTGGATGAGGAGAAACCCATCATTGCATCCAGATGGCTGCTTGCAAGCTTTTAAGATCCCATCTGCTACTCACCAAAGTAGGATATGGAACAATGTTTTTATGTAGTATGTTATGCCAATTGAGCTTAATGTCCCCTGTGACTATGGTCCCAAGCCCACAGGTCCATCTATTTGCTCCCTCTAGGTAGCTGGCTGTGGTCAGGAAGTGACTACAACAAAGCTGTAAATTTTTATGAAAGTAGACTGCCCCATTTTTCTTCCACAGAGCAGCTAGAGGGTTTGAAACACTGGCTTTTGATTAGCAGCCAAATGCCTTAACCACTATACCACCAGAGCTCCTTCAGGGTGGTACAAACTCTGCAAAATATTTTCCACTCTAGAACTCCCAGTGTTAGCGAAGAATATTATATATATCTTGGACCGCCAGAAGAACAAACGAAACTGTCTTGGAAGAAGTATAGCCAGAATTCTCCTTAGAAGCAAAGATGGAGAGACTTATCTCATGTGCTTTGGTCTTGTTGTCAGAAGGAACCAGTTCCTGGAGAAAGACATCATGCTTGGTAAAACAGAGGGTCAGTGAAAAAGAGGAAGATCCTCAACAAGATGGATTGACACAGTGGCTGCAATGGTATGCTCAAACAAAGCAATGACTGTGAGGATGGTACACGACCAGGTAGTGTTTCATTCCATTTTACATAAGGTCACTATGAGTCAGATTGACTAGATGGCAAAAACAACAACAGAATCCCCAGAGAAATCAGAGTGAGGTGAGGATTTCACCTGAAATTTCAGTCTTGTTGGCTTCTTACCTTTCCCACAAAGGAAAAGTGCTTTTCTCTCTCCTTCTTCCTAATACGTCATTTGCAGCTCAGGTGAACCCAAGCTAAGACCCCCAGCCCCTTGCTTTTTCTGCTCAAGACACATTAATCTCCTTGCTCTTCCTTGAACTTGTCAACATGCCCTGACCTCTGGGACTTGTGGATGCCTTTCTTTCTCCATGTTATGCTATTTTCCCACATTTCTAAATTTTTACTTCTTCATTTCTTTAAGTTCTCTAATCATATATCACCAATTCAGGGAATTCTTCCCGTTGACCTCAGTCCAACCCATACTCTCCTAACATCCACTGCATTAATCTTCATCTGACATACTATGTATTTGCTTATGTTTCCTGAGTGATTGTGCTCTACACTAGAGTATACATCTCATGAGGATTAGTAACGTTTTTGCCTCTAGTACCCAGCACTGTGCCTGGCTATATAACAGGCATTCAGCACATGTTTTCAAATGAAGTGAATGAATAAATGAATAATTATACTAAAACTTGATTACAGAGTAAACTGAATATAATTTTCATTCTATAATTAGCCTTTTTGTTGTCAAACTTCCCAAATTGAACAACTCTCCTAGAAATGATCACTGATGAATATCTGGGTCAGTTGTGCTTCAGTAATTGAGGAAAGAATTCTCATTTTCAATGTAGACAGATGAGATAAACAGCACATGTAGGATATTGTCCTAGCCAGGCTTAAGTGGAGCTTGTCTGTAATATGTTTTATAACAGTTTCAATGTTTCTACATGTGTATTTGTATGTGTTGTAAGAATGTCCAGGTGTATAGTAGAGCTGACAAGGGGCAAGGTTGTGGTGGCTTCTTGGCCATAGCCAGCTACCTTGAGGGAGCAAGTAGTTGCACCTGTGGGCTTTGGACCATCGTTGCAGGGGACGTCAAGCTCAATTGGCATAATGTACTACACAAAAACATTGTTCTACATCCTACTTTGGTGAGTAGCAACTGGAATCTTAAAAGCTTGCAAGCAGCCATCTAGATGCAGCAATGGGTCTCTCCTCATCCAGATCAAAGAAAATGAAGAAAAGCAAAGACTCATGGAAATAATTAGTCCAAGGGACTAGTAGACCACGTGATACTCAGCCTATATGACCATGAGACTAGAAGAACTAGATGGTGCCCAGCTACCACTGTCAACCACTTGGAGGGAAATCAGTGCAGGATACCCTGAATAGAGTGGGAGAACAATGTGGAACAAAACTCAAAATCATAAATAGATAGATAGATAGATAGATAAAAATGATAGAGCCTGGTGAGACCCCTGAGACTATGTCCCCTAGCTATCCTTCAGGACTGAAATTGAACTCACACCTGTGGTTTCCAGCCAAAGAAGTGACAGGCATAATGGGTGAATATTTACTTCAGGTAGATATACTCCTTGGAGTGATCAATCATGGGAGAACAGAAGGGTAGTGTTTGCACAGGGAGATAGCTTGGTGGGCTGGGAGAGAAAGACACAGGGAAGAGGTAACTACAGGGAAGAATGGGAAGAGAGCTGTTACATTGTGGGAATTACAGTCAATATCATGAGACAAAATGTGGATGAACTGCTGTATGGAAAATGAATTTGCTCTGTAAACTTTTACCCAAATCACAATAAAAATTTTAAAAAAACAATGCTATATAACAGTTTATGTAATCAAAACTTCTAATATTACTGAACATATATATAAATTGACTCAAAGCTGCCAAAAAAGTTGAACATACTTATTGAGGACAAAACACATAGATTAGAGGCCTTTTCATGGAATTTTGAGCTGCCAGAGAATAAAAAGGTTTGTGACATTAAGTAACCTTCAAAATTAAATCTTAACAACAGGAAAGACATCAAGACCTTCTCAATAGTTTTACAGGGAAGAGCAAGCTTAGAAGGGAATGTACTATAAAGATAATGCTGAAGTGGTAAGCACATTAATAAATTAGAAGAGAAAGAGGATCAAAACATGAAATTAAGAGTGATTGTTAAAGGTAACTTGATCAGTCCATCAGGAAAAGCAGTTGGAGACAGGAGGCTGCCAGAGAGAGTTCTGAAGCCTGTCTGCAATACCAGTTACATATTATCCTTTTCCTCTATTTTGGGTTCTGAAGGGAGAGATACTTTCTGTTTTTGGTTTGGTTATCTCTTCAGAACATTGATACTTGTATGGAAACTTACAGTGAAGTTGAGTTTTGTTTGTTTGTTTTTTTTCTAGGTGACATACAGTGAGATTGAGTCAGCCTGTCTGTCCATAATTATCCACAATGTGAGCACCTAAGTTTTAATCCAAATGAGGGACTTATGACTGAAAGTATATCACTATATTGACATATCATATTGACTTTCTGATAATGTTCTAAAGCCAGTTGAGTAAGAGAGAGAAAATGCCACTGGGTACAAATTGTGACATCAATTCTCTGCTAGACTGATCAATTGAATTTATATATTACCTCCAGCTACATTCTTAAAATCTATAGCTTTACTCACTCTTCAGTGCACAGCTCACAACTTAAATAATTGCAGATTCAAATGAATTTTAAAAGGATTGAACAGGCTTTAAATTAAAAAAATGTGTGAACATTGTTGTTTTAACTACTGTTAATTATTTACTAATTTAACTCAGTGGATTCACCTTTTTTCTCTCTAATTCTCCTAAAGATAAAGAGTCCTCAAATTTTCCATAACCATTCATCAAATGATTTGAACTATTTTAATCAATAAAAGGAAAATAATATGTATATATAGATTTTCAGATCCATCAAATTCAATCATCGAAAAATATCAGAAGTTCTGAATTACAAATCCACTGCCCTCAGTCCTAAAACACCTCTCTCTTTGAATTAGGATATTTTAATATTAATTCATTAGACATCAATGTTATATAAGGAAAATTGAAAACACATTGCCTCAAGAAATCTTCAAAAAAGAAGCTTTGTTCTATGAAATTTTTGTATGAACTTGCAAAGCTCAGAGGGTAATCCAAAACGTTTCTCAACTTACCGAAAATTGAGTATATGTTAGAGATATTAGGCAAAACAAAGATTCTCTCATGTTTTCGTAATTTTGCTGTATATTGTGGATATTAAGAAAAATTATACACAAAAAAAATATTTCATTACAAAAGATTTAACTAGAAAAGTGAGCAGTTTCAACTTGATTCAAATGTTGAGTTTTGATAGCTTCACTGCCATAATTGGAATGTATGCCTAATGATTAGCATTTACTGAATATTTATGATTTACCATACACTATGATAAGCCATCAGTGTACATTATTTTAATTTGCTTTTAATAATACCTAATAAGGTAAGAGTTATTGTCCCCATTATTTTACAAATCTAGAAATAGCTAAAAAAAACAAACTCACTGCCATCAAGTAGGAGCTGACTCATAGCAACCCCTCCTTGGGTTTCTGGGGTGGTATCACTACTTTCCGAGGAGTGGCTGTTGGGTTTGAACTGCCAGCCTTCTGGTTTGCAGTCAAATGCCTTAGGCACTATGCTACTAAAGAAATTATATAGAATTTCAGTAAATATGGGAAATGAAGCTAATATGAAAGAATCTCCTCTTTAATGTTGTTGTTGCTGTTAGTTGTCAAATCAATTCTTCCTCTCTAATAAACACTTAGAAATACTGGATAAATACTATATAAATTTTAAAAAAAAATATTTAAGAAAGTTAAATGAATTGTTTTCTGAAAATAGGAAGGAACTCAAAATCTCAATGATGTAGTAACTGAAAGCTAGAGCCAAAATGATTCAATGGAGTATCAGAGTCAGATATAGGCCATAGAGGCTTCATTCTAAACCCCTACTAGGTGCAATAAAGTCAGCTCTGACCCACAAGGACCCCAAGCACAATAGAACTAAACACTGCCTGGTCCTGTGCCATTATCACAATCATTGCTATATTTAAGCCCACTGTTGCAGACAATGTGTCGATCCATCTCTTTGAGGGTCTTCATCTTTTTTCATTGAATATCTCCTTTACCAAGCATAAAGCAAAGGGACAAGTCCCTCCAAAGTACATGAGACAAAGTTTCTCCATCCTCATGTCTAAGGAATATTTTGTCTGTACTTCTTCTAAGACAGATTTGTTTGTTCTTCTGACATGTCATGCTACATTCAATACTCTTCAACAACAACATAATTCAAATGCATCAATTTTTCTTTGGATTTCCTTATTCATTTTCTGGCTCTCACATGCATATTAGGCTGTTGAAAATACCATGGCATGGGTCAGGTGCACCTTAATCCTCAAAGTGACACTTTGCTCTCTAACATTTTCCAAACCAAAACCAGACTCACTGCCATCGAGTCAATTCCGACTCATAGAAACCCCATTGGGTTTCCAAAGCTATAAATTTCTATGGAAACAGACTAC
>NW_006921713.1:2904258-2911775 GCF_000298275.1 Orycteropus afer afer
GAGGTACATGAGTTGGGGCTACTTCTACAGTTTCCCATACAGTGCTCAGTAAGTTTAAGGGGAATGGTAACCAGATCTTGGTCAGAAACTTCAGGTGATAGATGGAAAACACAGCATTTAGATAAATTTAAGCATACAACAGTTTAAGAGAGATGGTTCAGGTTATTTTATTTTGTGAGAAAGACTACAGAACGGTTATGAAAGGCTAAGATCAGTCATGCCGGTTACTTTTTCTAGGAGCCCAGCTTGTCATTCCCCTTTTATAGCCAAGAAAGTTGTGCTCCATTTTATTACATATAACTGCACTTTTTTCCATTCATTTCCTACTTACATCTATACTTTTCATCAAAACAGGGTCCAATGAAAGAGGGAAAGGACATTATTATAAGACTGACGGAGAACCATTATGTCCCCCAGAACCCCACATGAGCTGATATGGAAGCATCCGATGAGTTGAGTAAACTTACTCAACCAAGAGGTCATTATCCTATGATCTAGGACCATTATAGGAGATGCAACTGGCTAAACTAAAATTGTTTGTCTCTTCTCCCATTTGACAGAATTGCCACCCAGAAGATGTATCAACTAGGCTGGCCTGGAGTTTATGTTGGAGCAAAGAGGGTGGCCCCATATCTGGCTTCTTAGGAATAAGCCTTGGACTGTTGACAGTGATTCTGCTTCTCCCTTGTGAGGATGAAGGAGGTCAGAAGATGCTGCTTCCCTCCAACCTTTTTACTAACTCTGACACAAACTGTCCATCCCACAGCACTCACTACTTCTCTGCTGGGTTTGAGAATTCTTTGCAAAGGCCACACAGAACTCACAGACAATACTCATGATTATGGGGTTTATTAGGGAAGTAGCATGTTGCAATTCAGGTTCAAGAGCGTGCTCAGGATACACTTCTTCTATGAAGACAGTCTCCCTTTTGCTATGCCCAAAGGCACACCTTTCTGGCCCTTGGCCTCTCTGCCTGGCCTCTGCTTTGTTGGGTAAGTGTTACAAAGCTCTTTTGGCTTTGCTGATAGGTACACCTTGGTGTTCCTCATTCCACCAGCAAGCCTCCTGCCCAAGAGCATTTAGCTTTCTCACTCTGTGGGCCAGAAAGCCTGCTGATCTGTCTTGTACCTTTTGGTTCTACTGTCATGGTCCCTCAGCTGAGCATCCCTCAGCTAGGTGTCTCTTTGCCAAGGAGGTCCAGCACAGGGATCTCGGGTCCACAGGTGCACTCCACTTCACCTCCAGCTCTTCTCTCTTGATGGCAGTGAGACCCCCCTTTGCCTCCAGGAGGGTTCATTTAAGCCCAGCAGCATAGCAAAACTAACCAATCCTCATATTAGAGTTCTACACATCTTATTTGCATGATCCCACCCAGTAATCTGATGGAAGTTACAAAGACTATGGCTAGAAAAACCATATAAAGTAATTCACTGCACCACAGGCTGCTAACCAAACAGTCAGTGGATTGCTATAAGTTGGAATCAACTTGATGGTGGTGGGTTTGGATTTTTTTTGTGTGTGTGTGAAGAACATTGAATATAACATGGACTGGCAGAAGAATGAACAAATTAGTCTTTAAAGAAATAAGACAATAATGTTCCATAGAAAAGATGATGGTGGCACTTTGTCTTGTTTACTTTGAACCTGTGATTAGGAAAGGGTGATTCCCAGGAAAATCATGGTTGGTAAGGCAGAGGAGCAACAAGAGTCAGGGAAAGCCTCCGTGAGATGGACTGACACAATAGCCACAACAATGGTCGCAAACACGTCAAAGATTATGAGGATGGCTCAGGACCAAGCAATGTTTCACTCAGTTATACATGAGATTGCATGAGTAGGAATCGACTCTAAAGAAGCTAACAACAATAACATCCTCTAAAATAATACTTGAGAAATAGGAAGATTGTGGGTTAAAGATTACCAAAAAGATAAATAAATTAATTATCAAAAAGATAAATAAATTAAATAAAAAAGATAATAAATTAAAGGTAAAGAACTTCAATCTCATAAAAGATCACTATACAATCACTAAAGACATCTGAACTCATTTCTTAAGCTTTTAAACTCCTTCTCGTGACATTTATTCATCGAATATCCATATTTTCACATACTTTTTTGAAAGCTGTACATTCTATATTTTGTTTCTATCGGTAAAGCTCTTTGTTATGATCAGAATTAATTAACTTTAATTTGCATTTTCTGAATCATATATGAATACATTTAGTAAGTAATAGTGGAATAGCATATCTGATGATTCAGAAACTCAATACTAGAATTGACAGAATATTAGTCAACATAGAGTTTACTTTATCTTGGTGGACTACTTTGGATATAATAGTTGACTTGGTTGGTTGTTTTCCCTGTGCAAGTTTTAAAAACCATATCGATTTTCTACTAAACCTCAGTATACAATGTGAAAGACTCTAAGGACCTTAATATTTCAATTATTATATAATATAGGACACCCTCACCAAGTTACTTTATGTAATTATAGGCTTCCAAATGCAGTAAATAATGCATCATAAGACCATGAAAACAACATAAAATTTTTAATTCATTATGCACTAATTAGGAGCACTGGTGGTATAGTGCTTAAGGCATTTGACTGCTAGCCAGAAAGTTGGTGGTTCAAACTCACCAGCCACTCCACAGAAGGAAGATGGGTCAATCTACTTCCCTAAAGATTTACCAACTCAGAAATCCAACAGGGGTCTCTATGAGTCAGTATCAACTCGATGGCAGTGAGTTTCTTTTTTTTTACTTGATGCAATAATTAGGAGCTTGGGTGGCTCAGTGCCTAAGGCATTTGACCACTAACCAGAAGATCAGTGATTTAAACCCACCAGCAACTCCATAGAAGGAAGATGGGGCAATCTACTTCTGTAAAGATTTACTGCCTTGGAAATCCAATGGGGGTCGCTATGAGTTAGAATCGACTCGATGGCAGTGAGTTTGGTTTTGTGATATGTACCAATTAAGACTAGTAGAGTATTATACAAACTTTTGAAAAGCATCATTCAAAATATTTTTTATGAAATTTTAATATAGTAAAAATTAATGGCAAGAATTAAGCCTAAAATATGTACTCTTCATACTAATTTTCCCACAAAATGTATTATAGGGAGTGTAACTATTGCTTTAAAAAATGGATAAAAATTAAATATCTACTTTGAAATGTACCCAAAATTCTTCCCCAGATAAATTGCTACCAATAATAGTTATCTATTAGTTCTGATTTTACAGAAATTCTGAGTTTGACTGTCCTACAGAAAGTAACTTTAATTTCAAATTATCAGTTTTGAAATGAGATGAACCCCTATATATACAGATCCTATTTTATATAGTTAATACTGATGATCAGTTGATAAACCTCCTTCTATAATACCCAGTTCTAACAAACTATATAATATCTACATGAAAAAAAAATCTGTGAAACAATAAAAATTATGATTTCATGTGTATTTTGAAGAAAAGTGATGGTCCATTAACAGAAATCTGCATGAATAAAGAGAGCTTACTGCTCTTTATGAATTAAAATTCCCTAATAAATATGAAATATATGGGTATTAGAGTGAAGCACTTTACAAAAAACAAAAGCAAGCAATTTAAACCTTTCATACTTAATCCATGTAGCTGAGAAGGTTCATGCTTAGGGAGGGCCCATCTGGCCTCTCTACAAAAGGGATGGTTTGTGCATATGGGCCATAACATATGCATAGCTAGCTGAACCAACCCCTGCAACTAAATAGTAATTAGCATGGGGCAGGTTTTTTATGGCTACTAGCACAATAGCAAGTCCTTCCTGACCTACATCCAAATGGACATATGATTACATAAAATGGGTAGTTTCTTTCTCAAGCATTTATTTGTGTGCAAAAATGTAGGATTTGTTTAACTGCCGCCAACTAAAGAACTGAGACCCATATGTTACCCCATAAACTTACCGGTTAGCAATTTGTTATAAGCAAGATGCAAATATTATGGTAAGCATTCAGAACATTTATTCAATGAACCTTATGTTGTAAATGGAAACAACAGTATGTCAGAAAATTTTGTAATTGCATTTTCACTACTGGTCCCACTTTATTTGTAATTCAATGGCTCTAAATTCATGATTTTCAACTACAAACATCAAGGTCACCAGACTTTTTTAATATCAAGTAATGCATGATTCAATTTTTGGGGGGGAAGGGGAAGAAATAGTGAAAAGTCTGTATGAACCTGAAGATAATTTACAATGTTTAATTTTAAATAGTTCACTGAGTTATCATATATGTCAGACAGAATACATTCTTGAATATGTGGTCTCAGTTTGGTTTGGACCTCATAGCGATTTGATGAGGCACTAATCTACAGGGGAACTTTAGAATGGAGACATGCTAGAGATTTGTAGAAATGAACATTAAACAAAAATTTAACAAATGTGTGTGTGTGTGTGTGTGTATATGAAAGTAGTTGATTTGGGCAAAAATTTTATTACAGATGTAATTTTAGTCTAGTCATTCTATTCTAGTTGCAAAGATATAAAGAAATGATTTCTGACTTTTAAAATTTCCCAACCTAAACATTTGTGAAAAAACACAGCTTTAAAGTGGAATATCAGACATTGTGTAATCTGACTGAAATTTAGACAAAGGAGTCTATTATGATTTTGAGTGCTTATCGTCCAGTTTCACTAACTGCTCCTTTTGCTTATAAATACTAAGGTGAACTTGCCAATGTTTTCCACTCAATTTAGACATGTGAAAAAACAGACAATCTATTCTACTTCTGACTATATATATCATTCTTACATGGATAACATTTTAAAATTATTATTATAGACATCAGTGTAAAAATACTGGATCAGTTTTTCTCAGGAATTCTTAGATATCCACAATAGGAAATATTGACCAATATTTCTATTTTTATCTTGTTGTTGTTGTTGTTGTTGTTATTTGCCATCGAGTCAGCCCCGACTCATAGCGACCCCTCCTCGGGTTTCCGAGGCAGTATCACTACGGAAGTAGGAATGCCCAACCTTCCTTCAGAGGACTGGCTAGTGGGTTTGAACCACCAGCCTTCTGGTTAGCAGTCAAGTGCCTTAGGCACTATGCTACCAGAGCTCCTATTTTTATCTTAGATTTTTTTTAAGTTTTTATGTATAATTTAAGATTATTTTCGTTGCAAGTGTTAGAAAGTCTAATTATTAATGGCCTTAAAAAAAAAAATCCCCTGTCTTATATTACTTCAAGAATAGTTCTGACTTTATGCACCCTTAATCTGGAATCTTAAAATGCCATAAGGTTTTTCACCTGGATCTTCAAACTCTGTTTCTTTTCATGTTGGCTTTATTATCAGACTCTAGAATAATGCCTGGTACATGTAAGTCACAAAATTAATAATTTTTGAATGAGTGAGTAAATTAATGAATTACATAGGGGATGGATGATATCCTAAAGAAATGTTTTTCATGTTTTTAGAGTAAGAGGAATAGGTGCAGAAGCCAGATCAGCAGATCCAGATGTCCAGACTTATATATCTAATATCTGCATAGTGAAGTCTGCTTGTGCTTAGATGATGTTTGAAAATAATTGTTTCTAAACAAAGGGAGCTCTGGTGGCATAGTGCCTAAGGCACTTGACTGCTAACCGGAAGGCTGGTGGTTCAAACCCACCAGCCACTCCTCGGAAGGAAGATTGGGCAATCTACTTCCATGGAAATACAGACTCTGAAACCCAAGGAGAGGTGGCTTTGACTCAGGACCAACTCGATGCAGTGAGTTTTTTTTTTTTTTTTTTTTCTTTTAGAATATTTCTAAAACTTCATTTCTTTGTTGCTATCATTACTACATAGCAAACATGGCTAGCAATATATATATATATGTATGTATGTATATATATTGCGCTTTAGGTGCAAGTTTACAGAGCAGAGTTTGTTCTACATTCAACATTACGTGTACATTTAGTTTCACTCCTCATTTACCATCCCCAACCCTAACACAGTCTCCTCCCCTCCATGCCAAGTAACCCTCCCCTCAACCCACATGCCCCTCATAATTATACACTCCTGTGTCTCCTGCATTTCCTCCGTGTAAATCTTGCCCCTCTGGTGCCCCATGGTCAATTGCTCCAACAGATGCATTTCCACAGAGTATGTGGGTACATCACCCTGGGTTGAGTGGTCTGTGTTTACATCTTGTGTACTATGGGGCTGAGAGCCAGCCCCTAGGAGTGAGTTTTATTCCAGGCCCAGAATGTATCACAGGGCCATAGTATTGGGGGTCTCACCAGACTCCATCCATCCAGTAATTCTGGTCATTATTGAGTTTTTGGATTTTATTCCACATTTTCCCTCCCACTCTATCTAGGATCTCCAGATTTGATCCTTTCCTGAGTGATTGACATTGGTAGCTGGGCACCATCTAGTTCTTCTGGTCTTGAGGACCATCGTGTCCTAGGGCTGATTGCTCCCAAATGCCCTTGTTTTTTTGCACTTTTCCTCGCTTCCAATGATAGGAGACCATTAGCTCATCTTAGATGGCCACTTGAAAGCTTTTAAGACCCCAGTTGCTACTCCTCATTGTAGGATGAGGAAGAAGACTTTTATGTTTTTTGTTGTGCCAATTGAGTCTGATGTCCCTCAGTACTATGGTCCTGAGTTGGTAGATTCGTTGGGTCTCTCTCTCACAGTGTCTGGCTGTCTGTGAGGGATTACTCTATGTCTGTCTTCTGTTGTTTCTAAAAGGATTGAGGGCATTTTTACCACTGGTATCTGTGCAAGATTAGCCTCTGTTGAATCTATCCTTGGTTCTAGAGTTCAAGAGCATTATTGAATCCACCTCTTAAAATAATAATTTAAATGCTAAGTTTTAAGATATATTAAAGGAAAAACAGGAATATTTTATAACAAAACACTAAAAAAAAGTGAAGTTTCTTTTTCTTTCGTATCATTTTTCTAGAAACATTACACTTCTCTATATCAGAGGTAACTAGTTTTGCAACAACATATAGTCCAACCAACTTATGCTTGGAGTCCTTAATTCTCTTAAATCACTATTTATGTGATCTTTGTGTTATTTCCTAACAGCATTCTGTGAAACTTACTCATAATTTTTTTGGTTTGTTTTTGTATTACACATGGTCATATCAAGATAACTTAGATTACATGGAGCTCTATATTTAAAGCCAAGAACAGTTTCATGAATCTGTTCTTATTACCAATGAAAAGAAAAAGCCTTGTCTATCTGTTATATCAAATAACTAAGTATTTTGCACAAATATTTGATGTTCAAATTAACCCTGGAGCTGACAAAATAAAACCTGAGTAGACTTATAATGACATTTTCAAAATAAATAAAAAAGAACTTGAACCTGATCAAAGGAATTTTATTCCTTCACTAGCTTCTCTTAGATAATCATTTCAGAGACTATAAATTTGTAAACTTCTTCATTCTCTGTTTCCAAGAAGTGCGACCATATATTCCAGCAATTTCAAGAAAAAAGAAGACTTTATATAAACACACACACACACACACA
>NW_006921713.1:2912135-2913878 GCF_000298275.1 Orycteropus afer afer
TAATTGCTCCACTGCTAACTGAAATGTTGGCAATTAGAATCCACAAGCAGTTCCATGGAAGAAAAGATTTGGTGATCTGGTTCCATAATGATTGCAATCTAAGAACCCTATGACACAGTCCTACTCTGTAATATATGGTTGCTATGAATCAGAATCAACTTGACAGCACACAACAATGCAACCACAAACTTAGGGAGAAAATTCTTAAGGCAATCTATTGGCCCAAAATTCTTAATATACCAAATGGAGATATTTTTGTCATCCTAACATAATCAACAGACATGAAAGCAGCAGTCAATAAATCAAATGACATATTGCATTGAGCAAGTCTGCTGCAAAAGACCTCTTTAAAATGAACCTGATCAAAGGAATGTTATCTTTAAAATGATACAAAGCAAAAATATCACTCTGAGGACTAAGGTATATTTCTGTCACCTCATATGCATGCAAAAACTAGACAATGAATAAGGAAGACCAAAGAAGAATTGATGCATTTGAATTTTGGTGTTGCCAAAGCATATTGAATATTCCATGGACTGCCAGAAGAATGAACAAATCTGTCTTGGAAGAAATGCAGCCAGAATGCTCCTTGGAAACGAGAATGGTGAGATTTTCTCTCACTTACTTCGAATGTGTTATCAGGAGGGCCAGTCCCTGGAGAAAGACATCATATTTGGTAAAGTAGGTCAGCCTAAAAGAAGACTTTTAAAGAGAAAAGATGACATAGTGGTTACAACAATGAACTCAAGCATGACAATGATAGTGAGGATGTTGCAGGACCGGGCAGCATTTAGTTTGTTGTATATTGGGTCACTATGAGTCAGACAGCACCTAAAGGGTAGATGTCAGTCAATAAACAGATTTCGGTCTCCACAACATGACTATTTTTTTGTTGTTGTTAGGTGCCATTGAGTCGCTTCCGACTCATAGTGACCCCATGCACAGCAGAACGAAACACTACCTGATCCCGTGCCAGCTCCATGATCCTTGCTATACTTGAGTGGTGCCACGTCAGCAAATGGAGGTCTCAAAAGCTTTACCTTATCCATATGAGTAAGGCTGATTTTACTCTGATAATGCAGCTCTTGCCTGGTCCTACTTTGAGAGCTTTCTAAGCTAAGTGACTTATCTTCCTTCTCTGTATTGGACAATGTTTCTGGACTGTTCATAAATTTGCACAGTAATGTATCAGTGTTTCTCTGTTATTCATAAGGTTTTCCCTGGCCAATTCTTTGAGAAGTGGATGGCTTCCTCCTTCTTCCTAGTCTGTCTCAGTCTGCAATCCGGGATGATACCTGTGCAACAGCTGCACCCCACTGGGTTTGAAACACCAGTGGCACAGCCTCAAGAGTCACAGCAGCACGTCACCACAGTAGGACAAACTGACAGACAAATTTGTCTCCCTTAGCTGTTGGAAACCCCTCCAACCACCCTTACCTGGATCCCTGCAGCTAACTCCTCAATCTGTTCCAGTCCCCTTTGCCTTTTCTTTGCTCTCCTTGCTTCCTGCCTCGCTGCTTGTGGAGGTGGCCTGAATTCCCTCTCCTCATCTGGCTCCCTGCAGTTGAATCCTCAATCTGTTCCTATATCCTTTGGCTTTTCTGTCCTCTCCCTGCCTTCCTGCCTCACTCCTTGTGGGGCATGGCCTGGATTCTCTCTCTTCACCTGGGTCCCTGTGTCTGACTCCTCGATCTGTTTTGGTCTCCTTTGTCCTTTTCTGTCCTCCCCCTGCTTCCCGCCTGG
>NW_006921713.1:2914452-2931943 GCF_000298275.1 Orycteropus afer afer
AGTAGTACTTTTGAAACAGACAAAAGCAAGTAAACTAAAAATCAGAAAAAAGAGAGGAAAAAAAAATGGGGGGGGAGGGCAAGGCAGGGCACCCAGGCTCCATCCGAGCACACAGAGTAGAATGGAGTTCCTGTGGGCCCAGAAGGTGGGTGGGAGTGGAGGATGGCCGAACCTCCATTCACCAAGCAGGTGTGTGGTATTAGAGTAACAATATCCCTTGTTGCAGGAGTGCAACAGAGGAAATACCTGGGGCAGTGAGGTCCCTGATGGGACGATATGACTAACAAGTCTGCAATTCAAAACTACGCTGGTATTTGTAACATTCTCTCAGTCTCTCATAATATTAGAAGAAATATCACCCCCATTATAATTTTTACTATAATTATTATCACTATTGCCAGAACACTGTTTTTTTTAGAAAAGCATCTTTCCTCACTATGAAGTGGTACACAATTGTCATTATCTTATGTAAAGCTTAGTTTTGGGGCACAGGGAGCTCTAGTGGTGTGGTGTCTAAGGCACTTGACTGCTAACCAGAAGGCTGGGAGTTCAAACCTACCAGTCACCCCTCAAAACAAAGATTGAGCAATCTACTTCCATAGATACTACCTCAGAAATCCAAGGATGGGCCGCTATGAGTTAGGACTGACTCTAGGGCAATGAGTTTGTTTTGTTTTGTTTTTTTGAAACGTAAAGATACCAAGAAATGGGCAGATTTCAATAAGGAAAAAGATGGTGATGAGAAAATGAGAGGAAGGAAGGGAGAGAGGGAAGGAGAGAGGAAAAATAGAGAGGAAGGGAGAGAGGAAGGAGGAAGGGTGGGGAAAAAGGAGGGAAAAGAGGGAAGAATGAAGAAAGGGAGGGAAAGAGAAAGGGTGGGGGGAAGGAAGTAAGTTAGTTAATTCTCCTGTAGTGGTGCTACTTCTACTGCTGCTTCTCAATCTCCTTTGCAGTTTCCTTGCCTCTACCTTAACATTAAAGGTTGCGATTAATCAGTGATTTTTCTAGGCCATTGCTTACCCACCCCCCCAGGTGATCTTATACAGGCTTCAATTATGCTCTGTATAGAACAATTCCAAAATTTATAACTCTACACCAGACTTCTTGTTTGAGCTTTAGACTTGCACATCCAATTGTCTATTATACATTTTAAGTGCTGTCTCACAAATACTTCAGGCTCAACCAACCTAAATCTTCCCTTATCATCTCCCTGCCCCATTTTTTGCTCAACATATTTTATTCTTCTGTTTTCTCTACATCGGCCAATGAAATGACCTCCACCTGTATAACTCAATAAAAAGACATAGATTTCAAACTCTTGCTTGATACTTATAGTAGACACTGTCTGTCTTCAGTTGAGACCTCAGATCATTTAAAATGTTCCTGTGTTCCTCTCCAGGTTCCTAAAGCTTTTTCTTCAAATGATCCACACCTTTGATTTTTCTTTATAGAAATGTCTTGGAGGTACTAAATTCATTTTGCTCCAAGGGAAGAAATACAATTAACTGGGTGTTTATGTTCTCCAGGCCCTTAGCCAATGACTAATGATTGAGGAATATAATGATTTGATTAGGTTTAGTTGGCCCCAAAGCACCCCAAACTTCTCTGTTGACTTAACACACTCATGAATATTTGTGCAATATTTTTCTTCCTTTCTGGAGCTCTGGTGGCATAACACCTAAGGCATTTGACTGCTAACCAGAAGTTTGGTGGTTCAAACCCACCAGCCACTCTGCTGAAGGAAGACTGGGCAATCTACTTCTGTAAAGATTTACTGCCTCAGAAACCCAACAGGGGTCACTATGGGTGGAATCGACTTGATGGCAGTGAGTTTGGTTTTTGTGAAACTCTGATCCATGAGGACAGGGAGCATGTGTGCTTTCTTTCTTTCTCTCCCCCCCCCCATCTCTGGGATCTTTTTACATCTCTCAGCAAGTGGTGTAATGCATGACACATAGTAGCTGCTTTATAAATATATGTTGAATGGATGATTTAAAAATTCCTTCAGTCACTGAAGTATTTCATTGAGAGATACCTTAATTGAATAAGCACAATCAAAATGGATAATTATTTTCCTTAGTTGGAAGGATCATATAATTCTACAGAGCTGGGGATATGCTTCTACTTGTACACAAATATCTACATCTTAAGATATGCTGTATGTTCTTCTTTGTTTACATTAATGGAAGAAATCAGGAAAGATTGTAAAATATCAAATGGCACTAATCATTGTCATGTGTAATTTTATTTAAAAAACCCTAATTTGAAGAATCCAAAAGTATGTTATTACAAAACTCATTTTGTCCCATTTATCTTACTTTTACAAACTTTCTTCAACTAAAAGTAATAAAACTCCAATTCAGAACACAATCATTTTTTAATTTTGCTAAACACACAACCTCCCACTTCTTATATACATTCAAAAAGCATAATCTTAGATTATTTTTTTTTAAATAAAATTATTATACATTAGCTATACTAGGTTTCTTTTAGAGTCTTGTCTTTGTGGTCATAAAATCTCCAGTAAAAGTAATGCCATTTCTACAAGTTTTCTCTCTGAAAGATTTAACATCTTAGGAACTCTTTTGAAAATATATTCATTGTTTTTAACATTGCTTCTTTGATTTCATATGAAATTTATGTTTATCACATGATTGCTCACCCAATTATACAACAAAATAAAAAGCATCATCAAGTAGTTTAATAGGAATATAGGAAAATGTAGTTTGGTTCATCAAATGATGCAGAAAATAATGTGACAACAAAATATCTGATTGCAAGTAAGATATTAGTTTATGTAGAATCTGCATCCTCATACTTTAAGACAAAAAGGAAAAAAATATAGAGCCTTGAGAATATAAGTAGAAATATATAGACATAGTAATATAAAAACAGTTTTATTTTTTAGATAATGAAATAGTAAAGGAACATAAAATATTTATGTCTAAATATTCAATATAACAGATTCTAAGTTCTTTAAGGAAACGACAACACTATGTTCAAATTAGTATTAATGATATCACTTTGCATAAACCTTGTTCATATTAATTACCACATCATTTTAAGTAATTATTTAGCAGACAGCAGGAGCTCTGGTAGCATAGTGCCTAAAGCACTTGACTGCTAACCAGAAGGCTGGTGGTTCAAACCCACCAGCCACTCCTCAGAAGGAAGGTTGGGCAATCCTACTTCCATAGTGATCCTGCCTGGGAACCCAAAGGAGAGGTCGCTATGAGTGAGGCCCACCTCGACTGAAAACAACAACAACAGGGGAAAATGATTAATCGAAGACTATTGTTTCCTCTAATAAAAAATAAAAGAATGAATGAATGAGTGTATGGAAGAAAGATATGTGTATATGTGTGTGAATATGTGTGTGTGTATGTATAAATGTATCTAAAATTTTTCTAAATGTTCTCATTTTGAACTACTTTTATCCAATGACTATTTCACTAAATCTTTTGTTAATGTTTATAATTAAATGTATAGCCATAATATGATTTTGGCTATGCATACCCAGCTGAATCCTTCAAACACCATCTCCAAAGGTATTATATTAGCATAGATACTACAATATGCCATATCTTGGTTAGAAGCATGTTTTGCAAAAATAGGATCAGTCCTCTTTATTTTTTTCTTTTCTATTTATGAAGCCAAGAAAGCCAACAAACAGGCAAGCAGTAGAGTAACCCTTAGTCTAATTAGGTCTCTTTAAGGCAAGACAAAATGAAGGGAAGGAAGAATATCAAGGGCCCTCACAGCTCCTCTAAGAATCTTTGCTGGCCCAGGCAAACAGTGATAGACCTCAAGAAACAGAGCAAACAAACTGACATTATGTCCACAGGTTATCATTATCATCTTTTTTTTTTTTCCTTAAACCTGATCGATCTCAGCCTACCACAATGATGCTTCAGGGCATCTGTCTCGCTGCTGGGGAGTGATTGACCATCGGGTATCATTAAAGATAGTAGGTGAAAAGGAAGTGGGGAGTGTGGGCAAGGTGTGGGGGAGGGTGGACAGAGACTAAAGTCAAGGTCAGAAGCAGCTACAAGTTCTAGCTCCTCCTTGTGTCTTTTTCTCCCTCCTGGACTCTAGTGACCTTTCACTCAGGAGCCAGCTGGAGCTGAGAGATTTAATTGAATGGATTCCTCAGATGTGTTTAGAGTATGGGTGATGACGAAGGGAGGAGGAGGGAAGGAAAGCTGGATACTGTGGTGAAAAAAGAGAAGAGGAGGGGGAAACTTTCCATGACCTTCAAAGGCTAATTGCCTGGTTCTTCCTAGGCCCTTACTGGAGCTTGACTTGCACAGGGCTCCCGTTGTCTAGTCTAGCCAAAGCTCTCCAGCCCCCTCCCTGAACCCTGGCTTCAGAAATGCAGCACGGGCAGCTGCTCCCCCGTGACCTCCAGTCCAATCAATAGCAGGCCAGCCAAAGTGGCTTCAGCTTCCCTCTGCCTCTCTTGGGCAGAGCTACATTAACAATCTCTGTTCATCCTACTTTCCCAAACCTACCTCATTAATCTGAACCCCAGGAAAAAAAAAAAAAAAAAAAGAGGGATACAGAAGCAATGATGTGTGCATGTGCATGTGTGTTTTAGTTGTCCTCAGTGTTAGTTTAATGGAATAAAATCGAAGCTAACAAGAGAAATCAAACCTCTCCTCTGGCACTTTCTCTCCCTCTTGTTTCCATTGTTTGTTTCTGAAATTATAAATCACACAGAGTAACCAGATTAAGAGTTTATCCACGAACACTGCCCCTCCCTACTTCTCCCAGCTTTCTAAACCCTGTCTTTATGGGGCTTCTGTGTGTGTGTGTGTGTGTGTTTGTGTGCGCACGCGTGCGCTCTTGGTTGATTTCACGTGTGGACTTTTTTTTTTTTTTTGAACATAAGTAAAAAGGAGTCAGTGAATGTCAGCTAAGTTAAATGGGTGACAAGGGAGATGGAAAGAAGAAAATTCATCCCTTCTTGTCTTTGAGAGCAATTTAATTAGGCCTGAGCCTTCTGTGAGTGAGTAAGAAAAAGGCTGGGGGCAGCTTGTCTGGGCTTCCCTCTAAAGGCAAAACCAGCCTTGGACACTGAGTAAGTGCCTGTACACACACACAAAGGATTTTTAAAGGATCATGTAAGAAGATCAACCGATAAGCAGCTAATTTTGTGTACTTAGGGAGCAAACGAGCGAGTGCACTCCCACTGGAATACCTAGGGATAATGGGATAAAAAAATGAAAATAAAATAAAAGGAAGGAGCATAGATCTTAAGTATTTTACTATTAATGTTGATCAGTAAAATTAATGATTTATGTGCTTAACAGGGTAGCTAGCTATAGCTCTTCACAAGTCTGTGTGCCTGTGTATGTGGATATGAGCATATATATGGATGGATGTGCATTTATGTGTGTATATGTGCATCAGTGAGTGTAAACTATGAGTTGATATAGCCATAAAATGCAAATATGGATTTTTGTTTTGTTTTGTTTTTGTTTTTTATGTACCACTCACTTATTTTGAAAATTTTCATAAGAAACCACTTCTAAACTAATTGAGAATCCGTGGTGAGGAAACCTCATTTTTGGTTCAAATGAATTTTCTGAAATGTCCTTTGATTCGGGAAATATGACTGATCTGCCCGATTTCTTGATAAGAAATGAAATGAGCTGTTGTCCTTTAGGATATCATAGACTTGAAATGGGGGATTTTATGGTTAATGCCATCAGATAGAAGTGTCCGACTTTGAAAGGAGAAGTCCATCAGCCTCAGGGGAAGGCTGAAGTCTGAATTCATCCTTAAATCTGCTGCAGCAGTTAAAGCTGGCATGGAGCAATGATAGATTTTATTTTTTTCTAAGCGATAATTACAAAATAAATGGCAATAAATGATGAAATGGTTGATATTGAAAAGTTAATAGTGTTACTCTTCAACATTTTCGATTCTACTTTTAGTTCCTAAAGTCAATGTTTGATATGGAAGTCAAGAGTGAATACGGAGGCTCAATTATATGCTTGGGCCACAGTGTCAAATATTAGATTTTTAATAGTATGATTAATATAGTCCTTCATAAACCACTAATGTTAACAATGGAGAAAGAAAAACTATAAGGGAATAAAATAAATAAGAGGAGCATATAGGAGAAAGTACACATAGCCAGAAGCAAGAAGAAAGAATATCTGGGTCACTAACCTCAGGCACAGATGAATGAAAAAGTGTGTAGCCAGGATTAAGAAAAGGGAAGCAATGCAATGGAGGTAGCTGTGCCACACTGAAGTAGGTACTTTAGAAACAAATAGGAGAAAACTACTTCAATAAGTTTATCCCATAAGAAGAAAATTCTTCACATATACAGCTTATATAGGCTAGCTCACAAAACTATTGAACAATACTTTCACTTTTACCAGCCACACCCTGCACCCTTGGATTGTCTCTGTATTTTCAACTCTCTATATAGTTATTCTAGTAGATTGTATACTATAATCAGTAAATTTAAAGTTCTGTAACAAAGAAATATTCTCATGAAACTTAGTCAAAATGTAATAGAAAAGAGCTGTGAGAAAGAAAAGATAAAAGATAAGATAAAGTAGTGGATCCTGCGGGCTTGGGACCATAGTCACAGGGGACATCAAGCTCAATTGGCATAACATACTATACAAAACATTGTTCCACTTCCTACTTTGGAGAGTAGTGACTGGGATCTTAAAAGCTAGCAAGCTGCCATCTAGATGCAACAATGGGTCTCTCCTCGTCAAGAAGAAAGAAGAAAACCAAAATGAATGGAAACAATCAGTCCTAGCGACTGGTACACCATATGATCTGCAACCTATACAACTATGAGACCAGAAGAACTAGATGGTGCCCGGCTACCACTGTCATCCACTTGGAAGGGATGTATGAGATCCTGCATAGAGAGGGAGAACAATGTGGAACAAAACTCAAAATCATTTGGAGGCAAAAAAAAAAGAAGGTGGGGACCAGGTTTGCTGGTCCAATAGAGCCTGTTGAAACCACTGAGACTATGGCCCCTAGCTGCCCTTCAGGTCTGGAATTGAACCCACACCTGTGGTTTCCAGCCAAACAAAGTACAGGCAAGTGAGTTAAACATCTACCTCAAGTAGACACACACCCTGGAGAGAACAATCATGGGAGAAGGAAGGGCTGCTTATGCACAGGGAGACAGCTCAGGGAGCAGAAGAGTATGGAGGGATGGACACTGGGAAGAGGTAACTATGGGGAGGAAGTGGGAGGGGAGCTGTTGCATTGTAAATTTTGGTCAATGACATGAGGCAAAGTATATGTGAACTGCTGTATGAAAAGTGAATTTACTCTGTAAATCTTCACCCAAATCAAAATAAAATTAAAAAAACAAAAAGATAAGATAAGAAAAAGGTATGTTTCAAAGTGGTGTATTTCAATACAGAAGGAAAGAGTGAGGGAGATAAGGGAAGAAAGAAGTGAAGAGAACCAGTAGGGATGGGGACTAGAAGAATAAAGAGAATCAAAGGAGCAAAATACATTGATAGGAAGGAAAGTGAGGATGTGGATCATATATTTAATATGATTTAAATGTTACCTACCCTCTATTTCTTTTAAGATTAGTCTACTTTATGTTACCATGTAGAAGTCTGAGAACTTCATTCTTAGATTTGTATAGAAATGACTTAATGCTAGTCAGAAGATGTTTACGTGCAGAAAATAGAATAATCATAAAAGTATTTGTATATTATCAATCAAACAGAAATGCACACAGTTATGATATGATACCACACTATGCATTGACTCATTATAAATGCTATTATGACAGCTTTCTCATAGCTTTCTTAGAAGCAAAATCTACTTTATCAAAAGAAAATTACTTTCAGAAATTCAGAACTTCCTTGAAAACAGGTAATACAAATTCTCAAATATTTAGAGAAATCTCACATAGCCTAAATCTATATAAACCTGGAATAAGAACTTTCCAATTGGTTTCCTGATTAACATGCAGCTATTCTACAAAATGACAATAGAGCTAAAATTTCAACACCTGCATAATTGTTAGATTCTTTTTAAAATATCATTCCTCTTTTCTTGACCAATATTTTGTATATACTTGTGTATAATTGATAGTTAACTCCATGTTCTTTTTTTTTTTTTTTTAACATTTCATCCTTGACACTCGAGTCATACTTACAGAATAAGATAGTAAAGAATGGTACACAAGTTGTTTGTAGGTGATTGATATAGGAAATTAAATGATTTCCCATTTTAAAGTTTTGTTTTAATCAGAATACATCAACTTTATGACTTTCAACTTCTTAAGATAAATCAACTCAGTATATGTAAAATAAAATAATAGAATCACTTTCTTTGCTCTAACTTTATGTAAACCAGCCAACAATGAAAATTGTATGTTAGACTTAAGATAGAACACTTTATACCTAAGATACATTCTATATACTATCTTTTTTAAGCTCTGGATAAATATACTATTCTTAGAGCATGACATACTTTTTTTGCCCCCTATTTGTACAGCAAGCAATGAATAAAGAGGCACCCAGAAAGAATTACAATCATATAGGTACTGATAAAGCAACTCTAAGAGGAGATGATATAACTCAGCCTCAGATTGCACCCTCAAGAAATCGTGTTGAATTTCACAACAGGTAAGCATCTTGACAAATCCTTCCGAGTATGATAAAAAGAGCTTGCAAAAATAGCATAAGAGTACATCCAGGATAACATCTCACATACATCAATTTTGTCCCTGGAACCTTTACAGTGTTGTACTTAACTAGAGGTAGAGCAAGGTACTGCTTCAACCACATCATCAATCACACTAAGCCAGTGCCAATAATCTTTTCCTCATACCAACTTTAGCAGTTACTTACAGGTTTAAAGATGCACTTTAATTCTGAAATGGTATTAATCTTGTATTGATAAAAGAATTTACATAGGAAAACTACCCTGACGTTCACAAATACGTCACTGAAGTTAAACTATAAAAGCTCCTTAGAGTAATATTCTTTTCAAATTTACACATTCGATATGATTATTTTTCTAAAAGTTATTATTTAAGAGTGCTTATGTGAAATAAAACAGCAATTGGATTTTTCCACAGTCACTGTAAAATCTTTAAATTCCACATTTATATATTTTTTCATGACTTTTTCCATTCAACATCTACTAAACGAACCACATCTCTGTGCCTAAGTATGTCTAGTTTCCTTACTATTATATCTCCAGCAGGAAGTACTGTACCTGACACAGAGAAGACACAAAATAAATAGGTAAAATATATAGGTATATTTTGGGGTATGGTTAAGCTAGATAATAGTAGCACAAAAGTTAGAATTGAGAAATTAAAATTGCATGTTTCTTTTTTGAATTCTAACAGGAAATTATCATAGCCATGACATACTTACTTGGATAATGTTGCTGTTGGTTGAATCGACTCAGTCTCATACCAATCCCATGTGTTGACAGAGGAGAACTGCTTCGCAGGGTGTTCTTGCCTGTAATCTTGATAGAAGCAGATCACCAGGACTTTTCTTCTGCAGTACTACTGGGTGGATTTGAACCACCAACCTTCAGATTGTTCTTGTTGTTAGGTACCGTTGAGTCATTTCTGACTCATAGTGACCCCATGCACAGCAGAACGAAACAGTGCCCCAATCCTGCGCCAGCTCCACGATTCCTGCTATACTTGAGCCCATCATCGCAACCACTGTGTCAATCCATCTCGTTGAAGGCCTTCCCCTCTTTCATCAACCCTCTAACTTATCGAGCATGACATCATTCTCCAGGGAATGGGACCTTCTGACAACATGACCAGAGTAGGTGAGACGAAGTCTGGTCATTCCCGCTTCCAAGGAGCATTTTGGGTGCACTTCCTTCAGGACAGATCTGCTAGTTCTTCTAGCAGTCTATGGTATTTTCAGCATTCTTCACCAGCACCACAACTCAAAAGCATCAACTCTTCTTCAGTCTTCCTTATTCATTGTCCAGCTCTCATATGCATACGAGGTGATAGGAAATATCATGGCTTGTATCAGGCACACCTTAGTCCTCAAAGAGACATCCTTGCTCCTCAGCACTTGAAACAGTTCCTTCCTGGTTGACCTTCCCAGTACTACACGTCGTCTAATGTCCTGACTGCTGCTTCCGTTGGCATCGATTGTAGAACCAAGCAACGTGAATTCTTTGACAACCTCAATCTTCTCTCCATTTGCTGTGATGCTGCTCATTGGTCCAGTTGTGAGGATTTTTGTTTTCTTTGTATTGAGATGTAATCCATACTGCAGACTGTGTTCTTCAATGTTCATCAGGAAGTGTCTCAAGTCATCCTCACTTTCAGCAAGCAAAGTTGTATCATCAGCATATCTCAGGTTGTTAATGATTCATTCTTCTTGGATTAGCAATCTATGGCCATGGAAACAGCAGCCAAGAAACCAAAGGATTGGATAAATCTGCTGCAAAAGACCTCTAGAAAGTTTGGGAAAAAAAAAAAAGTCACTTTGAGGACTAAAGTACATCTGACCCAAACCATGGTAATTTCAATAACCTCATATGTATGTGAAAGCTGGAATGAATAAGGAAGATCGAAGAATTGACACATTTGAACTGTAGTGTTGGCAAAGAATACTGACCATTAAATAAATAAATAAATAAATAAATTCTGTTGTGGAGGAAGTACAGCCAGAATGTTCCTTAAAAGCAAGGATGGTGGAACTTGATCTCACCTACTTTGGACATATTGTCAGGAAGGACCAATCACTATAGGAAGACATCATGCTTGATAAAGTAGAGGGCAGTGAAAAACAGGGAGACCCTCAATGTGATGTATTGACACCCTGACTACAACAATGGGATCTAACAGAAACAATTGTGAGAATAGGGCAGGACCAAGTGATGTTTTTTCCTTTTGCACATAAGGTCTCTATGAGTCAGAGCAGACTTGACAGCACCAAACAATAAAAATAAATTAAATTAGTGATCTTTAGGTGGGGGATTATCCTGGATTATTTGAGAGGGCTTAATGTTATTATAAGTATCCTTATGAGGTAAAGACCAAAAAAAATCAAACCTACTGCCATCACGTTGATTCATACTTACAGTAACCCTTTAGGACAGAGTATAACTTCCCCATAAGCTTTCCAATGCTGTGCATCTTACAGAAACAGATTGTCTCATCTTTCTTCTGCAGAGTGGCTGGTGAATTTGAACTGCTGACTTTCTGTTTAGCAGTTGAATGCTTTAACTACTATGCCACCAGAGCTTCTCAGAGATGAAGCCACAAGGTTTAAAAAAAGAAAGAAAGAAAAGGAGATGTAATGATGGAAGCATAGGCCGGAGGCAGAAACCACATTTTGAAGATGGAGGAAGGGGCCATGAGACAAAGAATGCAGGCCACCCTTAGAAGCTGAAAAGGCAAACAAATTTCCAGAACTATAAGAGATTGATTTGGGTTGTTTTAAGCCATTAAATTTGCAATAATCCGTTATAGCAGCAATAGGAACTAAATAAGTGAGGTTCATAAATCAAATCAAAACTCACTGCCATCGAGTTGTATCCAACTCATAATGACCCCTCCTTGGGTTTCCAAGGTAGTATCACTACAGAAGTAGATTGCCCAAACTTCCTTCAGAGGAGTGGCTGGTGGGTTTGAACCACGAGCCTTTTGGGTAGCAGTCAGATGCCTTAGGTATTATGCCATCAGAGTTCAATGCTTGACATCTGTAACACAAAGGAAAATGGAAGTCCAAAGATGGAAATTACTTATGCTATTCATGGATTGGTATATTATTGTTTGAAGGTAGGCTATGTTAACTTAAAGATGTATACTGTGAACTCTAGGAAACTACTTGAAAAATTAAGTAAAAATAGTTAGTATTGTATTAATAGAAATGTAATGGAATAAAAAAAATACTCAATTATTTCAAATGATGCCCAAAAAAGAGAAAAACAAAAAGCTTAATAACAGAAGAGGAAAATAGAAAACAACTATATTGTAGAGTTAAATCCAATCATTTTTAAATTACATTAAATGAAAATATTCTAAACTTTCTCATTAACAGTCAGACATTGCCATCCTGGATAAAAAAGTGACACACTACTATCTGATGTGAAAAAGCACACTCACTTTTTTCAATAAAAACACAAATAGACTAATAGTTAAAGGATGGAAAAAGATATACCATGCTAAAATTAGTTATATGAAAGCTAGTTGTATGATACAAATACCAGACGAAGCAAATTTAAGAAAAAGAATATGAGGGATAAAGAGAGAAATTTTATGATAAAAAGGTCAATTTATCAAAAGGTTAAATAAACCTAAATATGAATCCACCTACTAATTGAACTTCAAAAAACATGAAGCAAATGCTGATAAAAGTGAAATAAAAAATAGAAAAATCTGGAATTACACTTGGGAATTTTCAACACCTTTCTCTAGTCATTTACAGAACAATCAGATAGGAAATCAATAGAATATAACTCAATAGAAATATTATTTGCAGAATGAATAGATATTTATAAATCACTCCACCCAAAAGCAGGAGGATACACATTATACTCAAATAAACTCTGATGTGTAGTTCCTAAGGTATTTGACTGCTAACCAGAAGGCTGGTCATTCAAACCCACCAGCCACTCCTCAGAAGGAAGACTGGGCAACCTACTTCCATAGAGATACCGCCTCAGAAACCCAAGGAGGGGTATTTATAAGTTGGAACCAACTCAGTGTCAATGAGTTTGGATTTTTTTGGTATACACAGAATATACATCCAGAAAGACTGTATTATGTATAATAAGAATAATCATAATATATTTTAAAGGAAATAAAAACTATACAAAGTATGTTCTCTGATCCCAAAGAAACTAAACTAGAATCAATAACAAATGATATGTAGAAATTATCAAATATTTGGAAATGAAACAATAGATTTATTAATAACTCATTGATCAATAAGGGCATCATAAGAAAAATTAGGCAATATATTGAAATGAATAAAAATAAATACAAACATTAATACTTGGGGATCCAGCTAAAGCAGTTTTGAAAAGGAATTTATAGGACTTAAAGCAAGAAATTTCCCAAATCAATGATCAAAGCTTTTATTTTAAGGAACTAGAAAAAGAGAAAAGAAAAATCTATACTAAAAATAAGCAATGGAAGCAATTACCAATAATATGAATAAGAAGAAGGTAGACAGGCCCCATCCCAGAGGCAGGAAAGGGAGGGAATCCCGGGGATGACGAAAGCTTTGAGAAATGCCAAGTGTATTCTTCCCTTTTGGCTTTCCAACTCTATGTCTTTGCACATTTCATTATAATAATTGACTTTGTTTTCTTGGCAAATACTTGTTTTTCACTTCCCTCAGTGCAGCTTCGACTACTACCTTTAATACCATTGGTTCTTGATCATATGCCACCTCCTGAAATGGATGAATGTCAACAAATTTTTTTGGTACAGTGACTCAGCATATTCTTTCCATCTTCTTTTGATGTTTCCTGCATCATTCAATATATTGCAGATAGAATCTTTCAATATTGTAACTCGAGGTTTAAATTTCCTCTTCACTTCTTTCAGCTTGAGAGATGCTGAGTGTGTTTTTCCCTTTGGCTTTCCAACCCCATGTCTTTGCAAATTTCATTATAATAATAGACCTTGTCTTCTTGACCATCCTTATTCAATCTATATGCTGAGCAAATAATCTGAGAAGTTGGACTCTATGAAGAAGACACAGTATCAAGATTGGAGGAAGAATCATTAATAACTTGCAATATGCTGATGACACAACTTTGCTTGCTGAAAGTGAGGATGACTTGAAGCACTTACTGACGAAGATTAAAGTATACAGTCTGCAGTATGGATTGCATCTCAATATAAAGAAAACAAAAATCCTCACAATTGGACTACAAGCAGCATCATGATAAAAGGAGAAAAGACTGAAGTTGTCAAAGAATTCCCATTGCTTGGTTCTACATCGATGTCAATGGAAGCAGCAGTCAGGACATCAGATGATGTATAACGCTGGGCAAATTGGCTGCAAAGGACCTCTTTCAAGTGCTGAAGAACAAAGATGTCTCCTTGAGGACTAAGATGTGCTTAACATAGGCCATGGTATTTTCAGTCACCTCGTAGCATGTGAGAGCTGGACAGTGAATAAGGAATACCAAAGAAGAGTTGATGCTTTTAAGTTGTGGTGCTAGCGAAGATTGCTGAAAGTGCCATGGACTGCTAAAAGAACTAACAGATCTGTCCTGGAGGAAGTGCAGCCAGAATGCTCCTTGGAAGCAAGAATGGCCAGACTTTGTCTCACCTACTTTGGTTATGTTGTCAGAAGGGATCATTCCCTGGAGAAGGATGTCATGCTTGGTAAGGTGGAGGGTCGATGAAAGAGGGGAAGGCCCTCAAGGAGATGGATTCATAGCGAGGATCCTGGAGGTGGTATGCAACCAGGCAGTGTTTCATTCTGCTGTGCATAGGGTGGCTATGAGTTGGAGGTGACTTAATGACACCTAACAACAACAGCAGCATCATGGATAAGACAAAATAAAATAGAAAGTAAAAACAACAATGGACGAAAGAGGGAGAAAAACTTGCTTTTATTTTGCTCAGTAATAATCTTCTATATAGGTTCAGGAGGAAAACAAGAGAAGATGCAAGTTACCAATAACAGGATTTAAAATGAGAACGAGCTACAGATCCCACTGCATTAAAATAAGGGCATATCATATATAACTTTATAAGTAAATTACAAATAAATTTAATAAATTAGATAAAATGGACTAGTTTCTCAAAATCACCAAACTACTAGAACTCACTCATGACAAACATTTTCTAAATAGCCCTATATATTTTTAAATAATTGAATTTGAAACTTAAAATCTTCCATCAAAGAAAAATGCAATCCCATTGGATTGTAGTGATGTGTCTATACATATGTAAGAGAAAAACAGAAAAGGGAGAGAAAAAGAGAGAAAGACAAGAAGCAGGAGACAAGAGAGAAGAGAGAGAAGGGAGCTGGAGAAAACTGTTTCAGGTAAAAATCATTATTGAACAAAACAATAGATTCAAGCAAGCTCGATATCTATGTTTGGGGAAGGGGTATTTGGTTTACTTTTACTATGTTTAATTTATGGCCCAAACTTCTAGTACTAAAGTATCATAGAATGCCAATATTTCATATGGGGAAAAACACTTTCCCTCATTACAAATTTAGCTACATTTATATTAAAATGATATTGATAAAATATATCTCATGAATGTAATATTTTCCAGACATCAGCACTGTTTTAAAAATTTCCACAAGGTAAGCAAAGTCAGAAATGGATAATATTATAATAAAGAATAATATATGCTTTTAATAACAAGACTGTTTGGACATGATCTTTTTCAAATACTACCACCACCTTCACTCAGTCTTTTTACAAATTAAAAAAAAAGAAATTTAGAAATGCGAATTCACTTACCTAAATTTACAATGTGGCAAAGCCTAAACAAGAAGTCTAACCTCTCGGTTTTTACCACAGTGTTCTTTCTATAAAGCCACACTGCCTTTTATATTTATCAAGACATAGTTCAATTGGGAATAGGCAATACTAACAGTAGGAAATATCTCTAAACACCTGCTGGGAAATCACAAACTTGCTCCTCATGATTAGAGTTATCCCTGGGGTAGAAACTACAAAGTTTTCTATCAAATGCAACAAGTCGTTCACCAGTCAAATTACTCCTACTTCATGAATTTTCAAAGCTTAAAAATTATAAATCCTAAAACAATTCATAATTTTTATGAATGAATAAAATACTCTTTAATACCTTTACAGGGATATCCAAATTAGTGTATAACTATCAATAAAACATCTTTTGTTATGATACAGAAGTGATATGTTGTACTATTTTAGAAGAAAAGATGATATTTAAAGCAATGCATAACTTATAACTACATAAAATATTTACTTAGTAATATGTACACAGAGGGAGGATGCTTTGCAAGTAGTATAGTTTATGTATTTGTTTTGAAAACAAATAATTTTGCCTAGTGATTTTCTGTAACAGAATTTGAATGCAAAATAAGGTATTCTTAATCAGAAGGCCGGCGGTTCAAACCCACCAGCCACTCTTTGGAAGGAAGATTGGGCAATCTACTTCCATAGTGATACTGCCTCAGAAACTCAAGCAGGGGTCTCTATGAGTTGGGTCTGACTCCACAGCACATGACAACAGTAAACAGTTTATGTCCTTCAAAATGTTTTGGTGATGGTTTTCTAAGGTGGTGGAAATAAAATTTGCCTGGTTGGTTTATTTGATTGTTTTTGTTGTCCAAGATAATGTGGTAAATTATTCTAAAAGGATATATGGATATATATATATATATATATATATATATATATATATACACATACATACATACATATATATTTCTACTGTGGTGAAAACATACACAACAATAAATTCACCAACATAACAACTTCCACATTAACAGTTCAGGAACATTGATTACATTTTCCATGTTGTGCCATCATTATAAAAGGATATATTTAAAAATGATACACAGATGAAGAGAAACACAGAAAATAAATTTGCAAAAATTGTCACAAGAAGCACACAAGTTGGGATCCTGAATGAAGCCTTAACTATTTCCTATATGTTAACACCCCTGGAGGGGTGTTACATAGTTTCTGTCATGGAAAGGCTTCCTAGACTTGTCAATATCAGCATCAACCAAGCTCACTGAATGCATTTGCCACTTACTGCACTGCCAGCCTAAATTCACATGAACTAGTATATAGAGCAAAATTCATAAACTGCTACCTAGGATAGATCTATGATGCATACCTAACACTGTAACCAGGAAATGGCCTAAGTGTTAACATATTAAAAATAAAATAAATTGCTAGAAGAAAGTCTCTGAATGAACTGATCTGTATGACATACCAAAACTCAAAACCAAACTCACTGCCATCGAGTTGATTCCAACTCATAGCAACCCCCATTGGGTTTCCAAAGTGGTAAATGTTTACTGAAGTAGATTGTCCCATCTTCTTTCTGTGGATCAGCTGGTGGGTTTGAACTGCCAAACTTCTGGTTAGCAGTCAAATGCCTTAGGCAGTTCACCACCAGAGCTCCTTTATATGACATAAGGTATGGAAATTATAAGATTCTCTTTAAATGTAAGAATTCATTGTTCAGTATAAAATGAAATGTCTGAGGGTGTTAATTACTTGGATTTTTTTTATAAACCACTAACTCTTTGGCAGCCCCTGGGATACAGGTGAGGAGAGACAACTCAGGGACGCCCAAAGCAGCAGGCCGGAAGAGCAGGAGAAAGGGGATTAAAGCCAGGAAGCCAGAGAGAAGAGCAATCAGCTGAAGGGATTAGGTGAGGAGAGGAAACTCAGGCCCGCCCAAAGCAGCAGGACCGGAGAGCAGGAGAAAGGGGATAAAAGCTAGGAACTCGGACAGAGGAGCAATCAGCCCCAGGGACAACTTAGGGACATCCAAAGCAGCAGGACA
>NW_006921713.1:2934791-2951283 GCF_000298275.1 Orycteropus afer afer
TCCTTGGAAGCAAGAATGGCCAGACTTCATCTCACCTATTTTGGTCATGTTGTAAGAAGGGACCATTCCCTGGAGAAGGATGTGGAGGGTCGACGAAAGAGGGGGAAGCCTTCAATGAGATGGATTGACACGGTGGCTGTGATGATGGCCTCAAGTATAGTAGGGATTGTGGGGCTGGCACGGGATCGGGCAGTGTTTCGTTCTGCTGTGCATGGGGTTGCTATGAGTCGGAAACGACTCGACGGCAGTTAACAACAACAACAACAACTCTTTGGCAAAATCAGTTACACATTAATATTCCAGAAAATAGATTGTTTAGATGAGCAAGTACTTGGACATTTAACTACAAAATAATTCCATGGGCTATATTCTTATAAGAATTTCCAAGAAGAAAAAGTTTCATTAAACTGAATGCATTATAAAATTTATCCATGACTGATACCCACCAGCCACTCCTCAGAAGAAGTTTGGGCAATCTACTTCTATAGTGTTACTGTCTCAGAAACCCAAGGAGGGGGTCACTATGAGTCACTAACGACAGTGAGTTTGGTTTTTTGGTTTTTTTTAATATCCTGCTAACACTTTTATCTTTTTTATTTAAGTGTAAAATTGTCTTTAATATGAGATAAACACAAATTAAATGTAAAATTGAGGGTAGAAAGCAGGTTTAGACTAGATGAATAAATAAAATGAAATATCAATATAAGTTAGCTATTGCCTAAAATTTGGTCACATTGGGTTTGCCATGCACGGTCTCATCATATTTTTAGCCCTTATCAGTCATCCACTTTCACTTTTAGACATAGTCACTAGGCTCAGAATTCTTCTATTTAGGATCAAGTCACCTTATATTGAGGACTTTGTTGTTTTTGTCAGTTGCCATCTAATCATCTACTAAATGGTCTTCTGGTTTGTTGCAAAAACTTGATCCCCTTTTTACATCCAGTTCTAATTCTGTTGTTAGGTGTCATAGAGTTAAGTGTCATAGATTTTTGACTCATAGTGACCTTATGTGACAGAACTGCCCTATAAGATTTTCTTTTTAAATAAGTAAATAAATATTGTGCTTTGGGTGCAAATTTACAGAGGAAAATTTGCTTTACCTTCAACAGTTCATGTATATTTGATTTCATGCCCTGACCGTAACAAACTCTCCTCCCCTCCATCCCTGTGACTACCCCTTCCCTGTCCCCTTCTCGTCTGTGCATTCCTGTCTGTCCAACCTTCCCTCTATGTGAATGCTGCCCCTCTGGTGCCCCATGGCCAATTGCTCTAAGGGGTGTATCTCCCTAGAGTAGGTGGGTGCGTTGCCCTGGCATAGGTGTTCTGCATGTAGGTCTTTCTACATTTGAGCTGAGAGCCAATCCATGAGAGCCAATCTCACTCCTATAGGACTTTCTAGGGTATGATCTTTACCAGGTCTTTCTCCTGCAAAGCCACTGGATGGATTTGAGTTACTAACCTTTTGGTTAGTAGCCAAATGCTTACCCATTGCACCAATATGCATTCTTCTACATAGTGAATATTTGTCACTTTAAAAAAAAAAAACTTTTCTGATAGCAGCATGATTTTATTTTAGGAAAATATATGTGAACAGTGGGTACAGTCCTGGTCAGTAAATCCAAATGTCACATTCTTCCACAAAACCAAATGGCCCTTGGGAATTCTAATAAAGTCTTCTTTGCAGACTTCTAGTGTGGCCAACAAGCGAGTATGTGATCTAACTTTAGCCAAATGGACTTCCTCTTCCAGTACCTGAATCCTGAACTGAATCACACAAGAAGGTAAGAAACAATTGAAGACCATTCATTTTCGTCACAAGGGTTATTCTGCTTTTCCTATCCTAATTTATGTCTAGTTCTCTGTTCACTGAGTAGTAGGTCCTTTGTTGTTATTGTTGTTGTATGGTGCCATCTTGTCAGCTCGACTCATGGCGACCCTATGTACAATAGTACAAGAAACACTACCCTGTCCTGTGCCAGTCTCACAATCCTTGCTATCCCTGAGCTCTTTGTTTCAGCCACTGTGTCAATCTTTCCAACCTAAGGGCTCATCTTCCGGCACTGTATTGGACAACGTTTCAGGGCTATTCATAAAAGTTTTCCAGTAATATATCAGACATTGTTTCACTGCTATTCATAAGGTTTTCACTGGCTAATTCTCTGAGAAGTGGATGGCCCCATCCTTCTTCAGAGTCTGTCTTAGTCTGGAAGTGCTGCTGAAACCTGTCCATGATAGATGACCCTGCTGGTATTTGAAATACCGGTGGCATAACCTCCAGCCTCACACCAACATGCAAGCCACCACAGTATGACAAACTGACAGACTAGTAGTGGAGTAGGTCCCTTAATAACATCTTAATCAGACTTGATAGCCCCTAAGAAAACTTCTTAATTGGACAGCTGTGATTTTTATTATTCAGCACCATAGATTTTTAAAACTTTAATCTCAAGCTTGATTAAAAATTGTCTCCAGCTTCCTCCAGTGAGGCTACAGTGATGATCATGGCTATCTGAAATAGATAACAGGAAGTGTTATGTGGCCCTGTGACAGCTTCTCTTTTCTCCTTTTATATTACTATAAGATATAGAGGGGTAAAGATCTCTTTACCCCCCTGTAGGTAGTTTACTATTACTTTTTTCTTGGATTAACGTTTTTTTAACACATTTGTAGAAATATATTCATATAGTACAATTTATTCATGGAAAGTATACAATTACTTAATTTTTAGTATATTCACAAATGGTGCAACCATCACCACAATCAATTTTACATTTTCATTACCACAAAAAGAAATTCTGAACCTATTAGCAGTCACTCCCCATTTTCCTTCAACTCACCTAGCCCTTGGCAGCAACTAATCTACTTTCTGTTTCTATACATTTGCCTGTTCTAGACATTTCATATGAATAAAATCCCCAAATATGTAGTCTTTTAAGGAGCTCTGGTAGCATAGGCCTAAGGCATTTGACTGCTAACCACCAGCCACTCCTCAAAGGAATGTTGGGCAATCTACTTCCATAGTGTTACTCCCTCAGAAACCCAAGGAGGGATCGCTATGACTAGGCTCCAACTCCACAGCAGTATTTGGTTTGGTTTTCGTAGTCTTTGATGACTGATTTTTTCATTTAGCATCATGTTTTCAAGGTTCATCCAGATTGCAATATGCACCAGTATTTCATTTAAAAAAAAAAAAAAAAATCCTCTTTTTCACTTTTATTTTGGTGAAAACATATACACAAGACATTCAACAACATACTTTCCCATTTATAGTTCAGGGACATTGATCATGTTTTTTCATGTTTTGCCACCATTATTGCTATCCTTTTCCAAAATATTCCACCACCATTAGCATAAACTCAATGCCTCGCAAACAGAAGTTTCCCATTTTCCCTCCCTCCTACTCCTGGTAATCACCAACAATCTTTAGCTTTTATATATATTTTCGTTTTTGTGTCAATCTGTCTAGGAATTTAGCCTCCCATCTCCTCCCATCCCTGGTAACTAACAAAGACAATTTCCTTCCATGTATAAACTTTTCCTTTATTTTATGCAATAGTGGACTAATATAATGTTTGCCCTTCTGTGACTGACTTATTTTACTCAGCATATGTCCTCCAAGTTCATCAATGTTAGCCACTGTTTTGTAGATTCTACATTATTCTTTAGAGTTACATAGTATTCCATTGTGTGTATGTACAAGAGTTTGTTTATTCATTCTTTGGTTGATGGGCACTTAGGTTGTTTCCATCTCTTTGCTATTGTGAATAGTGATGCAGTGAGCATGGGTGTGCATGTATCTGTTTGTGCCCTGTCTCTCACTTCCTTAGGAAAGTGTCCTGCCTCTTATTTTCCTAGTAATGGGATTGCTGGGTCAAATGCTATTTCTATTTCCACAGTGGTTGTATCATTTTACTGACCAGCAGTATATTAGAGTCCCAATCTCTCCACATGCTCGCCAGCATTTGTTATTTTCTGTCTTGTTGAACTTTGCTATTAATGCTAAGGTGAGATGGTATCTCATGGTTGTTTTGATGTGCATCTCTCTAATAGCTAATGATCATAAACATTTCTTCATGTGTTTGTTGGCTGCCTGAATATCTTTTTTGGTGAAGTGTCTGTCCACATCTCTGCCCATTTATTAATTGGATTGTTTGTCTTTTTTATGTTGAGATTTTGGAGTTTTCTTCACATTTCAGAGATAAGTGCTTTGTCCAATATGTCATTGCTGAATATTTTTTCCCAATCTGTAGGTTCTCTTTTTATTCTTTTAGAGAAATCTTTTGATGCACATAAGAAGTTATCAAGAATTCATAAATTCATAAGAATTTATGAAGAATTTTAGAAGGTCATAATCATCTAGTTCATCTTCTGCTGTTTGTACATTTTAGGTTATGCTTGATAGTCTTTTTATGCCATAAATTATTTATGCCCCTAAATTTGCCCCTATTTTTTCTTTGATGAACTTTATAGTTTTGGTTTCACATTTAAGTCTTCGATCCATCTGGAGTTTGTTTTGCATATGGTGTGAGGTTTAGATCTTGTTTCACTTTTCTGCAAATGGATATACAGTTTCACCAACACCATTTGTGAAAGAGACTATCTCTTCCCCATTGAATAGATTTAGGCTCTTTGTCAAAGATCAACTGCCCATAGATCGATGGATCAATTTCTGGGTTCTCAATTCTGTTCCACTGATCTATGTGTCTCATTGTACCAATACCAGGCTGTTTTGACAACTGTGGCAGTGTGGTAGGTTTTGAGATCAGGGAGTGTGAGACCTCCTACTTTGTACTTCTTGAGTAGTGCTCTGCTTATCCAAGGTCTCTTTCCTTTCCATATAAAATTAGTGATTGGTTTCCCATGTCTTAAAGAATGTTGATGGAATCTAGATCAGGATTACACTGAATGTATAAATTGCTTTGGGTAGTGTTGACATTTTCACAACATTAAACCTTCCTATCCATGAGCATGGTGTGTTCTTCAATTTATGGAGAACTGTTGCAGTTTCTTGAAGTAGTGTTTTGTAGTCTTTTTGTACAGGTTGTTGTGTCCCTAGTGAGATACATTCCCACGTATTTTAGCTTTTTGGTAGCTATTGTAAATGGTATTGATTTTCCTATTCCCTTTTCAGTGACCTCTTTGCTGGTAGAGGAATCCAACTGATTTTTATATGTTGATCTTCTATCTTGCCACTATGCTAAATCTTTCAATAAGATCTAGTAATTTTCTTGCCGAGTCTCTTGGGTTTTCTATGGATCATATCATCCACAAACAGAGATAGTATTCCTTGCTCTTCCTTACCAATTTGAATGCTTTTGATTTCCCTTTCTTGTCTTATTGCCCTGGCTAGGACTTCCAGTACGATGTTGAAAAGAAGTAGAGATAGAGGACATCCTTGTCTCGTTCCTGTTTGCAAGGTGAATGGTTTCAGTCTCATTCTATTGAGATTCATGTTGGCTGTTGGTTTTGCATATATGCCCTTTATTATTTTGAGGAATTTCCCTTCTCTTCCTATTATTATGAGAGCTTTTATCAGGAATGGATGTTGGATTTTATCAAATGTGTTTTCTGCATTGATTGATATGATCATATTATTCTTTTCCTTTATTTTACTTATGTGATGGAATATGTTGATTTTTTTTTCTAATGTTGAACCTTTCTTGCATACCTAGTATGAATTGCACTTGGTCACTACATATTATTTTTTGGATATATTGTTGGAGTCTATTGGCTAGGATTTTGTTGAAGATTTTTGCAACTATATTAATGAGGGATATTGGTCTGTAGTTTTCCTTTTAAGTGGTGTCTTTGTCTGGTTTTGGTATCAAGGTTACGCTTGCCTCATAAAATGAATTTTGGAGGATTCCATCCTTTTCTATGTTCTGGAATAGTTTGAGGAGGATTAGTGTCAGTTTTTCTCTGAATGATTGGTAGAATTCTCCAGTGAAACCATTTGGGCTGGCACTTTTTTGTTGGAAATTTTTTAATGACCTGTTCAATTTCTTATTTTGTTATGGATTTTTTCAAGTTTTCTACCTCAGTCTGTGTTAGTTTAGGCAAGTAGTGTTTTTTTTAGAAATCTATCCATTTCCTCTAGGTTTCCAAATTTGTTGGAGTACAGTTCTTCCTGGTATACTGATATTATTTTTTGCATTTCTTTTGTTTCTGTTGTGATGTCACCGCTTTCATTTCTTATTTGTTATTTGCATCTTCTCCTTCTTTTCCTTTGTTAAGAATACCAGTGGTTTGTCAATTTTATTAATATTTTCAAAGAATCAACTTCTAGTCTTGTTGATTTTTTTTCCTTTCTATTTTCTGTTTCATTTATTTCTGCTCAAATCTTTATTATTTCTTTTCTTCTGGTGACTGTAAGCTTTTTTTTTATGCTCTTTTTCTAATTGCTAGTGATGTTGGGTGAAGGTGTTGATTTTGGCTCTTCTATTTTTGATATGTGCATTTATTGTTATAAATTGGCCTCTGATCACTGCTTTAGCTGTGTCTCAAAGATTTTGGTATGTTGTGCTTCATTCTTGTTTGATTCAGGACATTTTTATTATTATTATTTCATTTTTTATTTCTTCTATTACTCAGTCCTTTTTGAGGAGTGGGTTATTCAGTTTCCATGTGTTCACTGTTGGTCTTCCTAGTGTTGATTTCTAATTTTATAGCCTTGTGATCTGAGAAGATACTTTGCACTATTTCAATATCTTTAAATTTATTGAGGCTTGCTTTGTGGCCTAATATTTGGTCTATCTTGGAGATTGTTCCATGTATGCTAGAAAAAAATGTATATTAGGTGAAGTGCTCTGTACATGTCTTTAAGGTCAAGTTGGTGGATTGTATTGTTTAGTTTTTCTGAGTCTTTATTGAGTTTTTTTTTTTTTTTTTTTTTCCCTAGTTGTTCTATCTTTCATTGAAAGTGATATATTAAAGTCTTCTACTATTACTGTGGAGTCATCTTTTTGTCTTTTCAGTTCTGTTAAAGTCTGCTTTATGTATTGTGAGACCCTTTCATGGGGTGTGCAGATACTTATTTTGGATATGTCCTTTAGTTCAACAGATCCTTTAATCATTATATGATGTCCTTTTTATCTCTTATGGACATTTTTTGTCTTAAAGCCTATTTTATCAGAAATTAATATTGTCACTCCTGCTCTCTTTTGGTTGCCATTACCTTGGTATATATTTTCCAACCTTTGACTTTTAATCTATTTTTGTATTTGTATCTAAGAAGAGTCTCTTGTAGACAATATATTGATGTTAGCTGTTCATAAAGTACAGTTGAGGACAAGTTGAGCTGGTATTGGCCACCCTCTACCATTGGTCACTTGGTGCAAAAGCAAGTGGTGGCCCTCACTCAGTAAGTGGAGTGGCAGGAGGTACAGGTAAGAGTAGGTTGTTTGAGAATGATTGTTATCTCCCACTCAGATAGACAAGAAAAATTTAAAAACCATGGGAAAAAAAAAATAAGAGAACAAATAATTCAAACTGTGTAAACAAACAGGAATAATGGGGGAATAAAAGAAATGCAATAAATATGCACACAACTGCCATTGAGTCATATCCAACTCCTAGCCACCCTTCCTTGGGTTTCCAAGGCAGTATCATTACAGAAGTATATTGCCCAGTCTTCCTTCTGAGGAGTGGCCAGTGGGTTTGAACCACCAGCCTTCTGGTTAACAATCAAATGTCTTAGGCACTATGCTACCAGAGGTTGGACAATCTATTTCCATGGTGATACTGCCTCAGCAACCCAAGGAGGGGTCGCTATGAGTTGGATCTGACTTGATGGCAGTGAGTTGCAAGAAATAAGGAGAATATTTTTCAAAATATATTAAAAAAAGATAGTAGAAAGTCAATGAGAAAAATAAAGACAACAATACTGGGAAGGAAGGAATGAGAAAAAAGAACAAGAGTAAAAGAATACAGAAGGAAAGAAAAGGTATGAGAAGAACCAAAAGACAGAAAATAAAAAGGAATGAGGAAAAGGGAAGAGGAAGAAAAGCAAAAAGGGGACAAAAAGAGAGAGAGAGAGAACCAGGGATGGGAAGGGGGAGAATAATTTTAAAAACAAATAGCAAAAACAATACTCTAGGGGGTGGGACACAGTACCCAGCCTCTGCCAAGGCATAGACTGGGATGGAACCCCTGCAGGTCAAGAAGGTGAGTGGAGGTGGGAAGATGGCCACACCCTGTTCACCAAAAGGGTATGAGGCACAAGAGAAACAAGGGGAATATCACACCTCTCCAGCCATCAGTCTCCAACATGGCTGCCCATGCTGTCTTCAGGAGGTGGAATCCACTCCTAGGTCACAGTCCAAGCAAGAATGTGACAAGCACACTCACAAAATGGCTGCACCAGCTGCTTGCAAACATCCAAAATTTCTGTGCTCTTAAGACAGCCACTGGCAGGTCACAGGTGCACCTGTCCCCTTCCTTGCTGTTCTCCCTTCTGATCATCAGCCACCAATGCACTCCTAGTCCATGCAGCCTTGGTTAGCTGCTTAGGTTGCTATCAGGAAATATTCAAAAGAGTTGTGCCTTCAGCACAGCCAGTAGTCCACAGCTCTGTCTTGTCTGCTTACTCACTGTTTCATTCAAATTCTTCTACTAGTTGATATTTAATCCACTTTTTTATCCTTTCCTTCAAAGCTCAGGGTTCCAGGATCATCTTCTCTATAGGTTTCAATTGGTTTCTCACTGCTTTGTTACAGAAGGTCTTTGTAGCTTGTCTCCCTATTCCACCATTTTGCTGGAACTATGGACCCAGTACTTCATTTTTTTTATTACTCTATACTATTCCATTGTGTGTCTATACCACATATATTTATCCTTTGATGTATGAGTTGATGGATGTGTGAGTTGTTATCAGTTTTAAACTGTTGTGAAAAATGTTGCTATGAACATTTGTATAGATTTTTGTAAGAACATATGTTTAAATTTCTCTTGAGTAAATAGCTAGGAGTGGAATTGCTAGGGCATATGGTACTCAATATTTTTGAGAAACTACCAGAATGTTTTCTAAAGGGGTGTACCATTTTACATTCCCTCTAGCAGTGTAGAAGGGTTCATATTTTTCCTCTTCCTTGCCAATGATTGTTATCTGAAATTTTGAATATAACCATCCAACTGTATCTCATGGTAGTTTTGATTTGTCTTTCCCTAATGTCTAAAAATGTTGAACATCTTTACATATGCTTTTTTTTTTTCCTATATTGTCTTTGGCAAAGTCTCTTTTAAGATCCTTTGCCCATTATTTAATTGAATTTTTCTTTTCCTATTAGGGAGTTTTAAGTATTCTTTATATATTCTTAGAACAAGTCTGTTATCAGATATATGATTTGTAAATATTTTTTCCCAATAAGTGAGTTTTCTTTTCAATTTATTGGTAGTGTATACTGAAGCTCAAAATTTTCATTTTCAGAAGTCCAATATATCTATGTTTTCTATTATTGTTTGGGCTTTTGGTGTTATGTCTAAGAAATCATTGATGACTACTAGGTTAAGGTGATATACATCTATGTTTTCTTCTAGCAGTGTTATAGTTTTAGCTCTTAAATTTAGGTCTTAAGTCCATTTTCAGTTATTTTTTGTATATAGTGGAAGGGAAGGGTCCAGATCCTTTCCTTTTATGAATATACTCAGTGTTCCTTCCATCATTTGTTGAAAAAACTATTCTTTCTCCATGAATTCATGTAGCACACTTGTTAATAATCAATTGACTAAAAGTGAGGATTTATTTCTGTACACTCCATTCTATTCCATTGATCTATATATTTATGCTTATGCTAGTATAACACTGTCTTAATTACTGTATCTTTGTGTAAGTGAAATTGGAAAGTCTGAATCTGCTAAAGGGGCAGGGAGACAGCATCTTCTGACCTCCTCTAACTACACAAGAAGAAGACAGAATCACCATCAGCAGCCCAAGGCCTGCTCCTATGAAGCCAGACAGACTATTACCCTCCAGCCCTCTTAGCAACCTTGACACCAACCGTCCCTCCTGCAGCACCCACCACTCTCTACTGGATTCAATAATACACTACAGTGGGCACACAGAACTCACAGATTATGAGGTTTATTAGGGAGGCAACAGGTTATAATTCAAGTTCAGGAACGTTCTCAGTCTCTCTCAGCTGGCTGTGTCTCTTAGCAACACATCTCTCAGTAGTATGTCTCTCAACAGTGCATCTCTCTCAAGTCTCTCTCAGCAACACACCTTTCTCAGCTGGCAGTGAGGGAAATTTTTTTCTCCCTCTAAGAGGGCTAATTTTGGGCCTAGCAGAGTGCAAAACCAACCAATCCCAACATCAGAGTTCTACACATGTGAGAGAGAGAGCAAATTTTCCCAGAAGATTACTTCGTGTTGCCCCAGGTAGATTACTTTAACAAGAAGCTACTCAGTTGCTCATGACAAAGTGAGAGTTACAAAGACTGTGGCTAGAAAAGCCGTACCATGTAATTTCCTACACGTCAGAGTCCTTCAAAGACTCTAAAGATTGTTTTTAGTTATTTTGAGTCTCGTACATTTCCACATGCATTTTACAGTCAGTCTGTCAATTTTTATAAAAAAGTTACCTTAGAATTTGATAAGAATTATATTGAATCTGCAGACCAATTTGGAAGAAAAGAATTGCCATTTTAGTATACGAAATATTTCAATCCAGGAACATAGATAACTTCCATATATTTGTTTATTTTTACATTTTCAGTAATGTTTTTATATTACACATTTTTTTACATCTTTTGCTAAGCACATTTATAAGTTTATAAATAAATTTATCTTCATAAGTGTTTAGAAATACCTCATTATTTTGTGTGCTATCAAACTACATTGTACTTTGTACAATTTTGAATAAAATTAATAACTGTAGACATCCTTGCATTTTCTGATCTTAGAAGTAAAGTATTCCATCTCTCATCATTAAGTATAATGGTTAAAAAACAAACAAACAAAAAAAAAAAAACACCAAGAAACCAAACTCACTGCCATCATTTTGATTCCAACTCACAGCGACCCCCTTTGGGTTTCCAAGGGGTAAATCTTTACGGAAGTAGATTGCCCAGTCTTCCTTCTGCAGAGTTGCTGGTGGGATTGAACCACCAACTTTCTGGTTAGCAGTCAAATGCCTTAGTCACTACGTCACCAGAGCTCCTTAAGTGTATGGTAGATGTGGGTTATTTATCCAAACCAAACCAAATTCACTGCCACTGAGTCGCTTCCAACTCATAGCAAACCCCATCGGGTTTTCAAGGTTATAAATCTTTACAGAAGCTGATTGCTTCAACTTTCTTCTGTGGCACAGCTGGTACATTCAAACACCAACCTTTTGATTAGGAGCCAAATGACTTAACCACTACAACACCAGAACTTCACAGATGCCCTTTAATATGTTGAGGAAATTTCTAATTTGTTGAGTACTTTTAAAATGAAAAGTTGTTGGATTTAGTAAAATTATTTTCTCTGCATCTACTGAGTTGATTATATAGTCTTGTCCTTTATTCTATTGATATCGAGTATTATATTGACATTTGGATGTTAAACCAAATTTGCATTCCTGAGATAAATTCCATTTGGTAATGTTGTATAATCTTTTTTATTATGTTGCCATATTTACTTTGTTACTATTTATCTGAGGAGTTTTGTGTCTACATGCATAAAGGATATTGAGATGTGTATTTGTGTTTTATGGTGCATACAATTTATATTTAGAATTAAGTAGCTGGACTAATTTTAACAAACCCAGTAGTATTAGCAACATCCAAAGCACTATCATCAGGCACCTGTTGACCATATGCTTTTTTTTGATCAGGCTTGATTGAGATGCTGATTTTTACCACATCAGTTTTCATAGAGCTTCTTCACAGCCTGTTTAATCTGGTATTGAATTTGACATTCACGTGGCTATCAGATGTTGGACACAATTTACTGGATGTCTTTTATCTTTTTCATGGCCAACATAGTGGTTTATCCTGGCACTTTCTATAGATATGTGGGCCACCATTGGAACCAGAGTGTCTTGGCCCTTTGGGAAGTAGTCAGTGTTTGCATCTTCTTTTTTAGTGACTATAAATCATCCAAAACAATGTGTGGAAATTTTCAAACAATAATATTAGTATCACATCAAGTAAACTTTTACTGAAAATAATACAAAAACCGTTGCAATAGTATATATACAGGGAACTGCCAGAAATTAAAGTCAGATTCAGAAAAGGATGTGGAGTGAGGATATCATTGTTGATATCACAGGAATCTTAGCTGAAAGCAGAGAATACCAGAGAGATACTTATTTGTGTTGTACTAACTACGCAAAGACCTTTGACTGTGTGTGGATCATAACAGACTATGGATTACATTGCAGGGAATGGCAATTTCAGAACACTTAAGTGTGCTCATGAGGGACCTATACATAGACCAAGAGGAAATTTTGAACAGAATAAGGGGATACTGCATGGTTTAAAATCAGGAAATGTGTGTGTCTGGATTGTATGATTTCATCATACTTATAAAATATATATGTTTAGCAAACAATCTGAGAATCTAGACTATATGAAGAAGAACATGACGTCAGGATTGGAGGAAGACTATTAAAAATCTGGGTATGTAGATGACACAACCTTGCTTGCTGAAAGCAAAGAGGACCTGAAGTACTTTCTGATGAAGATCAAAGACTACAGCCTTCAGTATGGATTACACCTCAACATAAAAAGAAAAAAACAAAATCCTCACAACCTTATGGACCAATAAGCAACATCATGATAAATGGAGAAATGATTGAAGTTGTCAAGGATTTCATTTTACTTGGATCTACAATCAATACCAATGGAAATAGCAGTGAGGAGATCAAATGATATATAGCACTGAGTAAATCTGCTGCAAAAGATACTTCTTAAAGTGTTAAAGAGCAAAGATATTTCTTTGAAGACTAAGGTGCACCTGACCCAAGCTGTGGTATTTTCAACCATCTCATATGGATGTGGAATTTGGACAATGAAGAAGGATGACCAAGGAATTGATGAATTTGAATTATGGTGTTGCAGGAGAATAATGAATATACCATGGACCGCCAGAGAAGAAACAGATCTGTCTTGGATGAAGTACAGCCAGAATGCTCCTTAGGAGTGAGGATGTCAAGATTTTGCCTCCCAACTTCATCAAGTTGTCATAAGGGACTTATCCCTGGAGGACATCATCTTTGGTAAAGAAGAGGGTCAGCTAAAAAGAGGAAGACCCTCAATAAAATAGATTGACACAATGGCTGCAACAATGAGCTCAAACATAGCAATTATTGTGAGGATGGTGCAGCAATGTGTAGTGTTTTGTTCTGTTGTACATAAGGTCATTATGAGTCAAAACTAACATGGTGGCAGCTAATAACTATCACCGATACCTTTCAGCACTGCCTTCCTGGCTTTCAAACGCTTTGCTTTGATTTCAATTTGGGGATGAGCAGAGACTTCTTTCTTTGTTCCTAGTCCTATCTTCCAGAAAAAAAAAAATTGTAGTATTATTTTATTGTGCTATCTTTGTCTGATTTTAGTGGCAGGTAATACTGGCTTAATTGAGTTAGAAAGTCTTGTCTGCTCTACTTTTTGTTGGGAAGTGCTTGTGAAGATTTGGTATTAATGCCTCTTTAAATATTTAGATGGTAGAATGATAGGATCCATCAGTACCATACAGGTCAAGGCATCCCCTTATTGGGAAGTTTTAGATCACTGATACAATCTCTTTCTTTGCTACAGAAAATTTTGTTCAGATTTTCTATTTCTTATGGAGTCAGTTTTCACTTCTGTTCATAAGGTTTCTAATGGCCAATATTTTCAGAAGTAGATGGCCCCCATCCTTGTTCTCAGTCTGTCTTATTCTGGAAGCTCTACTGAAACCTGCCCACTATGGATGATCATGCTGGCATTTGAAATACCTGTGGCATAGTTTCCAGGCTCATAGTAACACACAAGCTATTTGTCTATTTCACCTAAGATATCTAATTTGTTGGTATATATATCCTTGTCCATAGTATTTTCTTTTAATTCTTTTTATGTCTGTAAGATTAATAGTAATATCTCCCTTTTCATTATTAATTTTAGGAATTTGAGACTCTCTTTTCTTATTAGTCAATCTAGATGAATTTTTGCCAGTTTTGTTGATCTTTTCCAAGAAGCAATTTATTGCTTTGTTGACTTTCTTGATTCTTATTCAATTTCTGGTCTATTATTATTATTATTATTGCTCTAATCTTTATATCTTTCCTCATCCTTGGTTTTGGGTTTAGTTTTCTCATCTTTGGCCACATCCTAAGTTGGAAATTTAGGGTATTGCTATCAGGTATTTCTCACTTTTTCATATAGACATCTATTAATTTCCATCTAAGCCTTACTTTATTTATACCTCATGAGTTTCAGTATGTTGTATTTTTATTATAATTCATATAAAGAGGTCTTAAATTTCCCTTGCTATTTCTTCTTTGACACAGTTATGTAAATGAGCCAAAGATGGCCAGTGAGTATTGGCCCAAGGTTATTTACTTCTTCTTAGCAATCTGAGGCCAATTACCCCAAAAAAAGAGTGCTTGTGCCAATTGTTTTAAAAATAGGCCAAATAAACAGATTTGTAGCCACTTAGAGCCTACTTGATGTTCACATCTTGTATAAATGTGTCCAATATCAAATAGCCATACAAAAAAAAAAAAAAAAAAACTACTGCCATAGATTTGACTGACTCACAGTGACCCTATAGAACATAGTTGAACTGCTTGGAGCAGCAAATGGGTTCAAACTGCCAACCTTTTGGTTAGCAACAAAATGCTTTTAACCAGTGTGCTACCAGAGCTGATAGCTATAAGATAAACCTTTCAGTTAAAAATAAATCCATTTTCTGCTATCCGCAGAGTTCTCTCTGATACAGAGACACACAAATTTCTGGAAAAAGACGTTGACCTAAGCCCTCTCTTTGCCTCCTCTTCTCCAAGAGTTTCCTTGTCCCTTTCCTCTTCTGGTGGCTCTCTGAACTGCTTACCTCTGAAAGGCTTCCTTTTGTGGGGAATTGCCTCCTACATGCAGCTGTCAAAGTGTTGGTTCCAATTAATAGCTTGGTTGCTATTGCATGGTCATATCTATTTTCTTGATGAGCCCTGAACTCCCTTGAATTTCTTATACTCGTTAAGGAAGTAGATTGCCCAGTCTTCCTTCTGAGTATTTGAAAGTAGCTTGGTTAATTTCCAAATACTTGTGAATTTCTCACATTTCTTTCGGTTTTGGTTTCTAAATTAATTTCACTGTGGTTGGAAAACATGTTTTCTGTGATTTCAATCATTTTAAATTTATTGAGGCTTGTTTTGTGTCCAAACATGATAAATTTTTCACTTCAGAAGAATGTGTATCTGGCTGTTGGTGGGTAGAGTGTTGTATAGATATCTGTAAGGTCTTCTCAGTTTATAGTGTTCAAGTCTTCTACTTAACTTGTTAATCTTCTCCCTAGTTGTTATATTCATTACAGAATGTGAAGCATCAAAGTCTCCAATTATATTGTTGAATTACTTATTCTCACTTTATTTCTATCAGTTATTGATTCATGTAGTGTGGAGCTCTGTTGTTAGATGCATATATGATTATAATAGTTATATCTTCCTGGAGGATTTATCATTATAATAATTCCCTCTGTATCTCCAGTAACATATTTTGTTACAAATTTATTATGTTTGAGAGTACTATAATCACTCCATTTCATGTTTGCTTTTTGCATGAGTTTTTCACTTATTTTACTTTCAACCTATTTATATAGGTAAAGTGTTGTGTACTGAATCTACTTGAGTCTTTTTTTCAAATTCTGTCTGACAATTTCCACCTTCTATTGCACTACTTAACTCATTAAAATGTACTGTTATTATTGATAGAATTGAATTTCTGTCTGCTGTTTTATTAATTAATTAATTAATTATTGTCATGTTTTCTTTGTTCCCCTATTTTTTTCTTTGATGATTTCTTTTGCAGTATGTGACTATTTTCTAGTGTAATATTTTAATCCTTTCAATCACTCTGTTATGTTTTTAACTAATTTTCATAGTGTTTACTCTAGTACTTACAATATACATTTTACTAATTACATCTCTGGAGCTCTGGTAGCATAGTGCCTAAGGCACTTGACTGCTAACCAGAAAGCTGGCGGTTCAGACCCACCAGCCACTCCTCGGAAGGAAGATGGGGCAATCTATTTCCGTAGTGATACTGCCTCTGACACCCAAGGAGGGGTCACTATGAGTTGGGTCTGACTAGATGGCACATAACAACAAAACAACAACAAATTACATCTACTTTAGATTTATACTACATTTACCCAATGAGATACAGAAGAATTATTTCTGTATTACTCTGTTGCCTCATGATCCTTTTCTATTCTATTTTACACACACACACACATAAATATAGTAAGCCCATGGCAAATTGTTAAAATTATTCCTTATTATAAATTATTAATTTATTACTTATTATT
>NW_006921713.1:2951803-2961369 GCF_000298275.1 Orycteropus afer afer
GTGGGTATTAATTCCTTTGTGTTTATCTTAGTTGAATTTTACTGAGCTTCTTTGATGCATGGATCAAAGGTATTAGGACACTTTCAACCATTACTTTTCAATATAATTTATGTTCTTGTCTCTCCTCTTTTTCTAGTATTTGCATTATGTATATGTTGATTTACATAATGCTTACTTATGTCCCCAATTTCTCTTAGGTTATTTTTGTTTTCTCCATTCATTTTTCTCTCTGCTTTCATAAAATATTCAATTTATCTTCAAGTTTACTGATTATTTCTTTTGCTAGCTCAAATCTGCTCTTCAGCAATTCTAATGAATTTTAATTTGGTTATTCTAATTTTCAAATCCAGAATTTGCATTATCCCTTTCTTTCTTATAAACTTCAAATTTATATTGATATTCTCTTTTTACTGAGATATTGTCATCATACTTTTTTTTTTTTAGAGCATGGTTTGTTTCGGTTCTTTGAATATATTTATAATTGGACATCTTTGTCTCACATTTGGACCCTCACAAAGGAATTTGTTTTTCCTGCCTTTTATTCCCCTATGTATTGATAATAATTTCCTATTTCCTTCTATATCTTGTCGTGTTGTTGCTGTTATTAGCTACCATCATACTATTAAGTCAGCCCACTACTTATGGCAAATTAAAGAAAGGGGAAAAAAAAAGGACATTTTACATAATAGATTGTAGTAACACTGGATACTTATCCCACCCATACCTCCAACCCCAAAATGAAGACCTAGTGGTATTTTCTTGTTTATTTTTTTTTTTAAATGAGTATTTCGTAGACTAATGCACTACTTTTAGCAAGACTTTCTTTGACTGTCTCTTTCTGAGATTTTCTGTTAAGCTGTCTGCCTCTATTGGTATTATAACAAGCTGCTGTCATCCACCAATTGTCAATTGATTGCTCTATTGTTTTTAATAATTGCTTGGTCTGTAAATTGCTCCACTGTTTCTCCCAAATAAATTCAGACCCTTTGTCACAGGCAGTCATTGTGACAAGTTTTTGGGACTTGCTCAGACCCTATGAGGGTACATCTTAGCCATCTCTTTTCTTGAGTCCCTTTTCATAAACTTCTACCTTGTCTATGCTTTAGTTTTTGCTCTCATGAATTTTCCATCCAGTTCTTTGTTACTTGCCACCATACTCTCTATTGTTTTCAACAAGAAGAAGGTTTATTCACTATCATTGTTCAGAATATTGTCCCCTAGCATTGGATCTTATTCATCTTTCTATCCTGGGAATAAGTACAGTGTTAGAAAAGAAGTGATCAGTAAATAATTTTTGTTGAATGATTATAATTAGTATTGATATCAACACATATAATCTGAGTAGTTATTTCTTCCACAGGGATGGCAAACAAATCTGTTATTATATTCATGTTTCCATATAACTATCATTTTGCACTTTCATTAAACGTGTAGGATAGAATATTAGTCCATTTCTATTTTTGCCATATTTGTGCTCCTGTTTCGTTTTGCTTACATAATACCTTCCAAGAACAAGCTTATCCATTCTTATACTAATAAAAACTCAACCTGAAAGAAAATAGGATCTGTCTTTACTGATAAAGAGGAAATAAAATACATGCATTGCTCTGTTAAAATGTGTTCTAATTGCCCAGTAAATATCATATTTCACCTACTTACTTGAACTCTTACATAAGCAGCTGGCTTCAATAACTCTTTAAACTGTTTCCAAGAATATTCATTGTCAGTTTAGTGGTGTGTTTACATTGGTCACTTTCCTCATGTGTCAGTACTTTTCTGCAATTCAGATCTCTTGCTTCTAACTGCTGCCAAAAGAAAACTAATCTTTTATGCCATCTGGAACTAGATTTGGATTGTGAAATCTTCTCCTAAAAGAGTTACTCTTTCCTGAACATTTTGAATGGTGCACTTGACTGTTCCTTCCTCCTTGGTGAGACCGCTTAACAAATCATTTTTGAGACTTAATTATTTTCATGAGTATCCAATTCATGCATTCATTTACTGATTTATCCACAGATATTTATTGAAGATATACCATGTGGTAGGCACTAGGAGCATAGAGATGAATAAAATAAAAACAGCTTGTTCCCTCATGTAGTGGGAAATGCAATATATCAGGGAGATATAGATGACTCTATAGTAAAGAATCCAGCACACTAATTAGTGCTTTCATCCTCACTTTTAAGCAGTGTGGATTCAATATATCAAAGAGGAGCACTTACTTATTTTTTAAGCAACAGTCATTATTTCTTTCATCAGCAAAACAAAAATTCTAGAAATCCAAAGTCTATATTAGTTCAGTTCATTATTCCTTCAAATTATAAAGGTTGAGGGACATTCACTGAAGGTCCTTATATTCCATAGAGTACAGCTCATGCAGTTTTTCCAAAGTTCATTCCATCTCCTTCTAGTGTCTAGTAAAAGCTCTGGAACAACTTCCAGCTCTTTTTTTTTTTTTTCTTTCCTTTCTGGGTGAAATCCCATAGGTAGACCCAAAATCTGTATTGCTGATATGTTTTATAGTTGGAGCCTAGGCCAAGTCCACTGCTCAGCCACCAAGACTTTGGTCTCTTATATATTCCATATATACCACTATACTACATATAAAACTGTAGGCATTTATGAGATTCCTCAGATTTTACTTTTATTTCATATTTACTTTTCATTAAAGTCTTTGCTCTTATTCAAAGTTGTCATAAAAAAGAAATGGTTCTTGATACCATGTTATCTATTTTACCTACAAAATTTTTGAATAATGTGGACAAACTTTTTTGTCAGTTTTATCTCTGTCTTATTTATCTCCCTCTGTTCTTACTTTTAATACCATGTCACTACATACAGAAACGTTTGCAGCAGTATAGTGATAGAGAACTTCCAGAGGTTCAAGCCGGATTCAGAAGAGGACGTGGAATAAGGGATATCATAGCTGTTGTCAGATGGATCTTGGCTCAAGGAAGGGAATACCAGAAAGATGTTTGTTGTTGTTGTTGTTGTTGTGTGCCGTCGAGTCGGCCCCGACTCATAGCGACCCCTCCTTGGGTTTCCGAGGCAGTATCACTACAGAAGTAGGATTGCCCAACCTTCCTTCTGAGGAGTGGCTGGTGGGTTTGAACCGCCAGCCTTCTGGTTAGCAGTCAAGTGCTTTAGCCACTATGCTACCAGAGCTCCTAGAAAGATGTTTACCTGTGTTTTATTGACTATGCAAAGGCATTTGATTGTGTGGATCATGACAAATTATGGATAACATTGAGAAGAATGGGAATTCCCGAGCACTTGATTGTACTCATGAGGAATCTGTACCTTGACAAGGAGGCTGTCGTTTGAACAGAACGAGGGGACACTACATGGTTTAAAATCAGGAAGGGAGTGCGTCAGGGTTGTATTCTTTCTCCACACTTATTCAATCTATATGCTGAGCAAATAATCTGAGAAGCTGGACCATATGAAGAAAAACGTGGTATCAGGATTGGAGGAAGAATCATTAACAACCTGAGATATGCAGACAATACAACTTTGCTTGCTGAAAGTGAGGATGACGTAAGGCACCTACTGATGAAGGTTGAAGAATACAATCTGCAGGATGGATTACATCTTAACACAAAGAAAACAAAAATCCTCACAACTGGACCAATGAGCAGCATCACAATCAATGGAGAGAAGATTGAGGTTGTCAAGGAATTCACATTGCTTGGTTCTACAATTGATGCCAACAGAAGCAGCAGTCAGGACATTAGACGACGTGTAGCATTGGGAAAGTCAACTGCGAAGGAACTGTTTCAAGTGCTGAGGAGCAAGGATATTTCCTTGAGGACTAAGGTGCGCCTGACACAAGCCATGATATTTCCAATCACCTCGTATGCATGTGAGAGCTGGACAATGAATAAGGAAGACCAAAGAAGAGTTGATGCTTTTGAGTTGTGGTGCTGGCGAAGAATGCTGAAAGTACCATGGACTGCTAAAAGAACTAACAGATCTGTCCTGGAGGAAGTGCAGCCAGAATCCTCCTTGGAAGCAAGAATGGCCAGACTTCATCTCACCTATTTTGGTCATGTTGTCAGAAGGGACCATTCCCTGGAGAAGGATGTCATGCTTGGTAGGGTGGAGGGTCGACAAAAGAGGGGGAGGCCTTCAAGGAGATGGATTGATATGGTGGCTGTGATGATGGGCTCAAGTATAGCAGGGATTGTGGAGCTGGCGCGGGATCGGGCAGTGTTTCGTTCTGCTGTGCATGGGGTCACTATGAGTCGGAAATGACTCGACGGCACTTAACAACAACAACAACAACAACGTGGATTTCACAATGATCTAGTCTGACATCATTTTGCTTAACTGGGGAGGAGAAATTCCTTCTCAAGGCTCATACATGAACACTGAAGCCTCATATGAACCCTGGAATCATCGAACAATGAACCCGAGCCTTATGAAAGAGTAATTACAAGACCATACCTAGGAATGTCTACTTATAATATGCTTACTAAATTAGTGTTACAGAACAACAAAAATAATTTCTATATCTCAATCTGCTATGGGCCAGGCACTGTGCTATGCATTTTTTTTATTAGTTCCTTTAATTTAATTCTTATAAAAATATTATCATGCAGCTACTATTACAGATGAATAAATTGAGTTTTAGAGATGCTTGGAAACTTGCAAAAAGTCATATACTCCTACTAAGGGAACAAGTGAATGTTTAACTCATATCAGTCTTAACAAAAATCCCATCCTCTAAATGAGGAATTAGAATGTTTTCCTGTAAATATTTTAGTTTTTGCATGTGGCAAGGTTTCTGTCAATAATACTCAACTACTTGCAATGTAGCATGAAAGAAATCTTAGACAATATGTAAACAAATAAGTATAGCTATATTCTAATAAAACCTTATGTACATCTACAGGCTACTGGTGAGATTTTTCAGGATAAGTCAGACTTGATCCATACACTGCAGTTGCCTGACCTCAGACAAGACACTACACTATCTTACTTGATTTCAAATAATTACAATGAATAATTGAATTTTCTGTTTCAGAATATAGGAAAATTAAATGCTAGATGTTCTTTTTGAGGTGTTCACACTAACATATAACTTCATCAAAAAAGAATCATGCTCTATTTAGTAATTTTTCTTCAAAATGGGTTAAATTGCAAAATCTGTTCCATCCTTATTCTTACATAGTTTATCATAACAAAAAACATTATTCTATATATAGTCTCTTTCTGCCAAGAAGTTCAATCTCTTTTAAACATTAGCTCATTAATCCTGCCTACGACCCTGTGAGGGAGGGAGATGACAAGTACTGAGAAATGTTCAGAGACATTTAGGTTCACTTCAAAAGTTGAAAGAAGCTGAGTGACAAGTACTTGCTACCTCCATAGTTACTTCGAGTCTTTCCGATGATGCTGTTCCTCAGTTGGATAACAGTAGGAAAAGGAATTCAGCACAAGAAAATCCATTTTTTTAAAGTCTTTATTTAGGGCCATATCTCCCACAAGGATTTGGTTTCCATAGAGTTTTTCATCACTTCTCACCTTATCAAGATGCTCTAGTGTACAAACCAGCTTTTCTGTTGCTTCTTGTTCATTAACAATGACTGCATGTTAGTAATGGGAAAAGTAATCCAGAAAAGCAAAGAAAATTGAGTCTGTATAGCATAAAGATAGTATACATGCTCGTGCTATAACTTCCCTATAAATTCAAACTCTTGTTCAGCTGTAGGATTCCTGGAGCATTTCCTTGTTATCAGTTGACATATGCCCTGGGAATGTGAACCTATATGCACAAAAGAGTAAATGAACATCAAGATGGAAATATACAATTGTAAGTTACAAATACTGTGAATTTATCTGTTATTAATATATTATATTGAGCTAATACATGTTCTTCTTTGGTGTCTAGGTCACTTCCTGGTAATAATTTAGAGATTAAAAAATGCAATCAATTTTACTCTTTTAGGTCATGACTGAGGATAGGAACCACTAAGGGTTTGTAATCATAGCTGTGCTATAGGAGGATTAATCCCCCAAGAGCATGTAAGATAGATGGGAGATGAGAAGACATAAGAAGCACAAAGATCAGTTAAAGTTATGGTAACAGTCTAGAAAAGATACTGTGGAGGCTTATATTAGACAATGGTGTATGAAATGAAGAGAAATAGAAAACAGATAAAAGAGATAATACAGAAATATGATTGGGAAGAATAGCAAGGACAACGAATATTTTATAATGGGGTGTGAAGAGAACCAACTTTCCAAGGTTCCAGCATCAGCATATACTGAAGAGTGAAAGTGGAAGCACTGAGAATGGATTGCAACATATTTTCCTTCTTCTTTCATTCAACATTTTATTGAATGCACACTGGGAATATAATTGAATAACAGGCATGGTAGGGTGGAACATAAAAATGAATTATCCATGGTCCTGGTATCAAGAAACTTAAACCCAAACCATGAATGTCTAACAATATTTCAGAGACTGAGCTAGGCATTACAAATTCAAGAACAAAGATGGCTCTTTCTTCATTCATCAACTCATTCATTCAGTGGGCATCACTATGTGCTAAAAACTGGGGATACAAGAGACAAATAAGATATGATCATTATTTCAAAGGGATTTCCATTTTCATGATAAAGTAGGTAAGTGATAAAGCCAACTATGCTTCAACACAAATGTTTGAATAATGACACATACAAAATTTTATGACATAATAGAGGGAATAAATAATTTTTGAAAAGACATAACTTCTAAAGATTTCCATTGGAATTTAGGAGTGATGAAACAGAATGTAGAATTATAGAATTTTGAAAATAGAACGAGTAAAGGAAGAATTTTTAACTTTCAGGATAAGAAAGAAATGCACATTTATCAAGTCTGGGAATGAATACAGAGAGGGAAAGATCAGAGAAAAATGGATGAAAGTTTAACTGAAGCAACAGGTCCCTTTAGTCAACATTACCTTAGACTTCATAATCAGATTTGAATCTATATTTTTGTAACCAAAGTAATTAATTCAATATGATTCTAAATTGCATACTATTGAAACTTTTACTAATATATTTAATATTTATTTATTTTGTACTGACTGTTCTAAACCACATTTTAGGTGTAAAATTTAGTTGCTTAGTATTTTTAATGAGTGGGATTTTTGAACCATCACATGGGGGCACTGTCTTCCAGACAACAATTCATTGTCAGTGTCACCATTTTATCTTTACAATAGTGTGTAAGTAATTATTAGAATATTTTATACGTTTTACATTTATTCTTTCATCATAATGAGTTTACCTTGGAAAAATAGTTATAAAGAAGATTTAGGTATAAAGAAGAGTTGTTTTTACAAATTTAATACAAATCATTGATAGAGATGAAAATCAGCACACAAAACAAAAATAACAGATCTCTAGCCTTAGTCAGAAATTCACTGAAGATTAAAGAATGTATACAAAATATTTGAAATATATTATTGGTTTGTTTGTTTTTAAGGTGCCCTGGTGGTGCAGTGGTTATAGCATTCAGCTGCTAACCAAAAGTTTGGCAGTTTGAACTCACGAGCTGCTCTACAGGAGAAAGATGTGGTAGTCTTCTTCTACAAAGATTTACAGCCTCAAAACCCTATAAGGTAGTTTTACCCTGTCCTTTAGGGTTGCTATGAGGTTGCTATGAGTCGGGTCTGACTCGACAGCACACAACAACAACAACATGAGGCAGAATCAACTCAACAACAATTGTTTCTGTTTATTTTTCAATTTCTGGGAAAAGAATCTTTCTATACATGTAAATCTTCTCTTTGTGTATTTGACATTTGTAAATGTGTTCAAATTATATTTTGCATCAATTTAAGGGCTTGCTTTTATTGCATATTAATTGCTCTTTCCAAAACTTACAACCCAAGGAACACCATTTCTCCAGCCTGCAAATATGTGTACCATAAAAATACTATTTATTCAATTAAGTTCAGTATAGCAAGTTAGACAGGATTTTTAATGCAAGACTGCTCAGAGTTTTCACTATGCAAGTGTGCATTTTCATTCCCCAAGAAAAGGGTATAGTATACAAATGTTCCCTAAACTAATTTGACTACAGAGTCATTTTTTCCACAGAGCATCTATTAACATTGTCCAGAACTAGTGTTCTGCAAAACATGGCTTGGAAAATGGTCTATACTTTCTTTAGCAGAATTCTCATGACTAGAATGATAGTTAACAAAAAGTGGATTCATAAGATTTAGAATTTAATTTGATCCTAGAGGCCATCTAATACAATTTCCATGCAGAAAAATTATTTCAATAGCCCATCTGAGATAGTCATCCAGGTATTGTTTTAAGTCTCTCTTTCACGATAATTCATTCTATGCTAATACTACATAATCATTATAATATCTTTCCTTTTATTCAGCTCACATATGAGTCATTGGTCCTTGTTCTTATTTACTGCCTTTCTGAATAACAGCTCATCAAATATTTGAAGAAGCTTGCATGTCCTCTACTAGATAGTCTCTTCTTCTAGATAAATATACCAAATTCTTTCAAATGTGCCACATGCAAAGAAATTATCAGACTCCTCATTTTATCAACTATTCTTCCCTTTATGAACACAAGTTAGTCAATGTCTTTTTTAAAACGCATCATTCAACAAACATGATCATTCAACTATTACTACTGAAGAGTTGTGTCATTGCTATTAATTCTTATTTAGACTGTAATATAAATAAATAAATAAATAAAATTATAACTGTCACCAAACAAGTTTTTCCATCTGTTTTTGCAGTCAAAATAAGTGGATAATCCTTTCTCATTGTAGCCAAGAGAATATTACCAAAGGCTACTTCTCATCTGTCATGGATTGAATTGTGTCCCCCAAAAAATGTGTGTCAAATTGGTTGGGCCATAATTCTCAGTGATATGATAGTTATGAATGATGTAATTATCCCACATGATGTGATTTAAAGTGATAAGCCAATCAGTTGTAAGGTGATTAGGATGGGATGCAACACCCTTACTCAGATCACAGCACTGAGCCAACATAAGGGAATTTTCCCTGGGGAAAATTACATCACTCTCTGTCTTACAAGAGAGAAAAGAGAAGCAAGCAGAGAAAGAGGGACCAGACTATCACCAAGAAAGAAAAGTGGGAGGTGGAGTGCATCCTTTGGACCCAGGGTCCCTGTGCTAAGAGCCTCCTAGTCACAGGGGAAGATTGGTGCCAAGAAACATAAAGATCTCCAAGGGATACTGGGATCACAATTATGAAAGGAGAGAAGGACCTTCCCCCAGAGATAAGAGAGAAAGTCTTCCCTAGAGCTAGCACCATGAATTTGGACTTCTAGCCTCTTTATCAATGAGAGCATAAATTTCTGATCATTAAAGCCATCTACTTGTGATATTTCTATTATAACAGCACTAGAAAATTAAGAATCATGCTATAGATTGTCTCAAAATGCAATTTTCTATCATGCAATGATAAAATTATTTGTTATCTGCAAAAAGTTAGGCACATGTTTCTATATCTAATATAGCATAATTCTTGCTGTAGAATGGGTTTTTATTTAACTTTGTAAAACAAAACAAAAACA
>NW_006921713.1:2961469-2978402 GCF_000298275.1 Orycteropus afer afer
ATATGTTATATATACACCTATCTATATTTTCAATTTAAAAAATGATGAAATATACACTTCAACAATGAAATTCTTATTGGTAAAAAATATCTTAATCAATTTCCATATTTCCATTTGGTGTTCTCTTTCCCTCTTGCCTCCACCTTAAAAAACAGTCTGATTTTTAATTTATAACCAAGAGAACAATAGTCATTGTTATTGCTTTAAGCAGTGGAGTGTTATCTTATTTTAAAGCAGACGGGGGGAAAATTTACTTTGGATGAGGGCCAATGTATTTGCAAAATCTACAAAGATTTGCTCAATATTGTATCACTGAATAATTATTTCCTCTATGTCCTTATAAATCCTTTGGATAAAAAAAAAAAAAAGTGAGTTAATGAGATTGTGATGTTGCAGGAGCAGTACAGAAACAATATAGGTAAATGTGTAGAGAAATTAGTTCTGAAGTGTGGGATAATTGTAGAAGGCCCTGGGCAAAAAACAAAACATAGATGTGCAGGAGTCATAGCACATCTTGTCTTCACTTGTCTTTGTTAGTGCAAGTGAAAAGGTTAATGCTGTTCAGTTCCATCAACACAGAGTGAAGAACTGCGGCACCTTTGAATTCTAAAGTTACCCACAGTGCAACTGATTTAATTCCTGTGAGAATGGTACTATTTACAAGTTTGCTCAGGAATATGAATGTCAATTAACATGTGCTTCTGCTCATGTACAATCTCTCTCTCCTTTGTTATAGAGAAATTGTTTTTAAAATCATTATTGCATGGAAAAAAATCACCCTTATTTGAAACTATTCTTTGATTGCAAGGAAAATTGTCAGCAGTGTGCTGGCCCAAAACGTTAAGTGTTATCCAAGCACCAGATCACCAATGGTTACATTCTCACATACATCCTTAAAGCCTCAGGTAATCTTTGGCATCTGAGTTTCTGGCCCAGTATATTGTAGCTAATGAGTAGATTGCTAGCTTCAATATTCTGGTATAATTTGTCATTTTTAAGCATCAAAATAGCAATGTACATTTTTGTTATCTATATGTATATGTAATATGTTATTCTACACATTCAGTAACAGCTCCATTCACCCTTCTTGTCCAGTTTCTTGTTCTTACTCCCTGCCACTTTGCTGATTATCACCCACTCCATTCTCAAAACTCCCTATCCTCAAACCTCCTAGCCGCTTATCTTCATTCAGTTCCTGCAACTACCTTCCACTTCTTCCTCATTTTTTTCTCCTTCCCTCAAACAATTAAAGCCTGAGTATGCATCTGGGAAGAAAAAAATCCTGATGCTCATAGGGGTGAAGGGAGGAATTAGACAAGGAAGTAGGCTGGGTACTGGCCCATCCTCCACTACAATGTTGATGGCTATGTAATCTAAATTACTGTGGCTGGAAGACAGGGACTATAGAATGGAGTTGACCAGAGGTGGTATGCCTGAAACTCAGGAAGCTCAACAGGACTGCATAAAACTGAAGCAAGAACTGACTAATAACACCAGGATGGCAACTCTGAGAGCATTGTTCTGTGGACAGGATTCAAGACAAAAGAAGAGACATGCCCAGTATTGGATAAAAGTTTATAATACAATGATAAGAAATATTTACTACTATGTGTTTGTATTTGCACTTTGGCTCTTGAGGTTTTGCAATATACTCATACATTTTTAATTAAAAATCATGTAAATTTTTGTTTCATTAATTTTAAAAAATTTTATCAATTTTAAACAATTAGAAAAATAAAATATGACTATTCATGTAGATATTTCTGTTTTAACATCAATAAATAGTAATAAAAATTTATTCTTATTTTGCTTTGGTTTTGTGCCCATTAATATTAAGAAGTCTCCTCTCAATAAGTTCTTTGTTGATTTTCATTCTTTTCAATGTATTAGCCACCTGACTATCAAATTTTTGGTTTCTTCCATCGTTTTTGTTTATTTTTCATTCAAAAACAATGCTTTAAGTGGATGACCAAACTATGGTACATACACATAATGGAATGCTATGCAGCACTAAAGAATAATGTAGAGTCGGCAAAACACCATATAATATGGATGAACTTGGAGGACATTATGCTGAGTGAAATAAGTCAATCACAGAAGGACAAATATAGTATTAGTTCATTGTTGAGGAGGATCAAGGAAAGGTTTATATATGGAGGGAAACTTACTTTGTTGGTTGCCAGGGGTGGGAGGGAAGGAGAGGGAACACTGCAAAAAAAAAAAAATTACCCATGTCACTTTAGTTTTGTGTATTTCACTGTACATAAATTATATTTCAATAAAATACATTAAAAAATGCTTTAGTTTTCCTTGTCTACCTTTTTGAAAAAAGTCATTATACTTCTCCCTAACAGTAAGAAAACTGTTATATCAAACTAGAATGTAAGTTTACATCAGAATATAAGGGCTATAAACCTGTATTACTCTTTTGAAAAAATACAAAAGAAATGTAATATAATTTATTAGATCTTAAATTGGGGGAAGTATGGTACCTAGAACACAGATTTTCTTCTTTGGTGTATAAAGACTCTTACAAGCCAATTATAAAGTATGACAGCATCACTGAGATGTGTTTAAGAACAAATTTCCTCTACTTTTGTCTCTCCTAAACATGTACTCCCTGCCAGGAAGGGCCATAGAAGTGAGTGGGCACATAAAGCAAAGATTATGCACCCAGCTGGATGATTCACCTCCATACCCCATTCCTTCCTCAGACTCATGTTAGTGTCACTTATTCACTAAAATGACAGGCAAGTTGGAAGATATGTGCCTACCCCAGGAAATAGAAAACATAACTAAGATCTCTGTTAAGCAGATGAGGATTATCTATCTCATCGTCAGTGACATAAATAAAGTGAATGGACATTTAGGGACTGATAAGTGAGAGGTGGCACAAACAGTTAAGCTAGCTGAAATGTTCATAGTTCAAACCCATGCAGAGCTGCCTCAGAAGACAGGCTTGGTGATCTAGTTCCAGAAGGTCACAGCTTTGAAAATCCTATGAAGCAATTTTTTCTGCACACATGGGGACACCCTGAGTTGGAATCAACTTGATGGCAACCAAGAACAACAAATGTCAGAGGAATCCTTAATACCATTCACTGACTGCATACTGCTCTTGCATAAGTATATACTGTTTTGATAGTCCTGTTAATCAGATTTATTTCCATTATCTTACGAATACAGAAGGTTGGTGTCATGTAACAGATATTTCCATGACTGGCAGGAGGAAAAACACCCTGGAAGGGTGATATTACAAATTTGAAAATTCACACAAGTGTGCCACATGTGTAGTTTAGATATGATAAGGAGCTCTTGTGACGCTGTGGTTAAGGCACTGCTAACCCTTCCCTGAGAGAAGATGAGGCAATCTACTTCTGGAAAGATTTACAGCCTTAGAAACCTTATGGAGGTTGCTATGAGTCAGAATCTACTTGATGGCAGTGGGTTTAGCAACATTATCATTAAAAAAATTTTCCAGAGGAAATCTCAAAAGAACACTTTATAGTAGAAATATGTGAATATGCTGAGAATCTTGTGGGTGGAAAAGAGAAATAGCTTGATAGATATATTAAATGTTTTATTTACCTTTAGAAGCAAGATGAAATTTAACAGATGCCCTTTTCAGCCTTCATGACAACAGCTCCTAGCACCGATGACACTTCAGTGGATGTCTCACCATAATCACCTGGATACTTGGTTCGTTCTTTCTCATTCTTGATCTCTGCTAGCTCACCACGACCATTACCAGCTCCCATCTTTGGTTTATGGTAACTCCACATGTGTCTGAGTAGAACTGTGCTTCATAGGGTTTGCAGGGCTGATTTCTCAGAAGTAGATTGACAGGCTTTTTTTTCCCAAGGCACACCTGGCTGGACTCAAACCTCCAGCCTTATGGTTAGAAGCCAAGCGTGTTAACCATTTACACCACCCAGGGGCTTCCTGGCTAGTACATGAATCCTCTGAAATTTCTCCCAATCCTCTATGCAATCCTTTGTGCAACTGATGATACATAAACCAAAAAAGCAAACTGGAGCTCTGCTGGCATAGTGCCTAAGTCATTTGACTGCTAACCAGAAGGCTGGCAGTTCAAACCCACCAGCCGCTCCTCAGAAGGAAGATTGGGCAATCTACTTCCCTAGTGATACTGTCTCAGAAACCCAAGGTGGTGTCACTATGATGATACATAAAAACTTTCAGTGAAAAAGGGGAGAATTGAAGGAAATCAGGAGAAAAAGAGTAGAATGATAAGTGTGTGGCAAGATGACTTTTTCTCACTTTCTCTATGATTCTCAAACAAAAACAATTTATTCTGAAATTTGGAAAGTCAGAAAATTTCCACTGATGTTACAGTGCTCTGGAGCATTATATGTACTTTCTAATAAGAATTCTGATTCAAGTGTGATTAAGAAATCTTGAAAGCCTCTTGCTACTTTAACAATATGATGAAAAAAAAAAAATATATATATATATATATTTTATATATATATATATATATATATACTGATTTGGCCCTTAGAGATATTGTCTTAGAGAATCAGGAAAGATTGAAATAAACAGTTTGGACCTTCAGTACTATAAGGAATGTGATATTATACTATTAGAAAAGGAATTTAAGAGTCATCTTTGATGATTTCTCTCAAATGAATTGAAAATATTCCAGTGAGAATTGACTCCCATTATTTGTAAGGTAACTCTTAACTACATTATCTTGGTTGTCAAGTGGTAAAGTTCTGGAACCATCTACCTGGCTCCACTGCACTCTAGCTTTGTCACCTTGGTATATAAAAATAACCTTGGGCCAGTTACCTACCTCTCTCGTTCTGAGTTTCTTCATCTGTAAAATAAGTAATAAAATAATCACTACCTTATAAGGCTATTATGAGAATCATAAAGTACTTAAAATAGGAGCTGGCATAGAATAAGTATTCAATAACTATTAATGACAATTTTTTTCTATTCATATGAATGATTGTTCAACAAAAACTTTAGCTTCTAAATCTGTCCAAATGCTGCCTTGACTCTCAGCTCTCAACAATTGAAATATTGTTAGTGGTTTCCATTGCTCATGATTTCCTTTTTCTCCCCCTACCTATTCCCACCTAAATCATTTGCATATATCCATTTTTTTCCACTCATTTCAGTGTGATGAATGATAGATATAAGTTCAGAAAAACTTGGATTTAAAACCATGCTGGGTTCTCTCAATCAAGCCTCATCAACAATATGAAACTTAATTTCTTCATTGTTAAATGAGAATAATGTCTAGTTCACAGGATTGTCCTAAAGATTAAGTCATAACATACATAAGATATTTTCCACACGTAGAAATTTAATAGATGTTGGTACCACATTACCATCTCCAATTTATATCTTCTCTGAATGTTAATTCATACTTGGAAATTATGGTATGGGTGGTAAGACAACATATTAAGAAGAAGAAATATATAATCAATTTTTCCCAGATTATTTTTGGAATCTTCTGGAAACTATATTATTGGATCTTCTCTCTCAATATTCTAGTACATTTTTTAAATTATTCTACATATCCATTCACATTTATATTGATTGTGTATATAAGGCCAAACTCTCTTAAATAAGCACAGTCTTTTTTTCAAGTACCAAAGTTTTAGAGACTAGTATCTCTTATAGAAGGAGCTCTGGTAGCGTAGTGCCTAAGGCACTTGACTGCTATTCAGAAGGCTAGTGGTTCAAACCCACCAGCCACTCCTCAGAAAGCAGGTTGAGCAATCTACTTCCGTAGTGATACTGCCTTGGAAACCCAAGGAGGGGTCGCTATGAGTCGAGTCCAACTCAATGGCACATAACAACAATCACCTCTTAATAGGAGCTCAGGTGGTGCAGTACCTAGGCACTTGACTGTTAAGCAGAAGGTTGGAGGTTCAAACCCACCAGCTGTTCTGCAGAAGAAAGATGGAGGTATCTACTTCTTTAAAGATTTTCAGCCTTTTAAACCCAATGGAGGTTGATATGAGTAGAAATCAACTCAATGGCAGTGTTTTGTTTTGTTTTGTTTTACCTCTGATATAGCACCTATATGAATCCTCACTTAACTACCTGGAACCAATACATACAGAAACAAGCAAGTCAAGTAGAGGATATCAAAGAAAGAAGGAGCTATGTCAATTCTAGAATAAGAGAATGGGAAAGAGTTTTTAAAAATATCAGGTGTTCTTTAAGAAAGGCTGACAGAGGCAGGACAATCAACAATCAAGAAAGAAAAATGAAGACTCATCAGTGTACAAAATTAAACATTAGAAAGCATTCAATTCTGCCAGTATGCCAGGTGACATAGATATTAATTATAAATTTTAAAGTCTTTAATAGCAGCAACAGTAGATACTTATTATTCCCTTCCTAAATCTACACAAATAGTGAAAAGAAAATGCAAGACCAGACAAATAAATACTTCTTTCTTGAGTTAGATTGCTGTTTTTTCACTTGACCCAAACTTCTTGAGAGAGTAATGAATGTTTGTTGATTTCCTTCCCATATTTTAATTGTCATCTCAATCTACTGTAGGATAACATCTGCCCTCACACTTTATTGAAACTCCTCAGTCACTTATGACTGCCTCTTGGTAAATCAAGTCAGTTTTTTGTAGATTTTTTCCAAATATTTTCAAATGATCTTTACTGCATTTTAACAGTTAATTTTCCCTGAAAGATGCTGTTCTCTTGTACACATGGACAACCTCTTTCTTCTGGTCCAGCATCTCTGACATCTATGACCATTTTGTCTTGGGCTCTTCAAGAATTCTACTGTTGCTGAATCAGTCATACTGTTTCAGTGGCACATTGAGTTCCCCCTGCATATATGCCTTGAGTAATCTCATCTGCTCAGATGGCATTCATCCTTCTATACAGTGAAGACTTCAGTTATCTAGATAATGGTTCAGTACATTATGACTCACAGGGCAGATTCAGACTACCTGTTTTTATAAATCAAGTTTTATTGGAACACAGCCATAGCCATTTGTTTTGTCTGCTGCTTTCGAGCTATAGCAACAAAATTGGGCGTATGACTTTTGACAGAGAATAGGAGGTCCTCAAAGCAGAAAATATTCACTACCTGGGTCTTTATTTAAAAAATTTTTCAACCACAAACCTGGATCTTAAGAGTAACTTTCAGCCTCATATACACTTTGCAACTACTAAAAGTAGATGCATTCCACACGTCCTAATCTGCTTCTCTCCCAGCATTCTCTATTTCTCTTTTTGGAAATCTATATTTTGCAAAACCAAAAACTAGGAGTCAATCTAGACTCTGTTCTTTTCTTCATCTCACATCTCATTGATCACAAAGCCCTGAATAATACCTTCCATATTTGTTTTTTCTCTATTCCTACAACCACCATTATATTCAGGGCCTTAGCTCTACTTCTCAGGAGTGTACATGAAGGCTTTCCATAAGCAATAGCCTGTGTGTCACTTTGTTTTTCCAGATAAAGATCATGATCTTTGTCATGCCCTCTACAAGTCATTATCTAAAACAAGTAAACTAAGCCCTATGCAAACTGTTTGTGTATGTGTTAACAGTTCCAATGTTTCAGTCATTCAAGATTTTCATAGGCCCTCCTCCTCAGATGTGAAAAGAGGTTTGATAACCAACCAAACCTACAAGCTGCCTTTGAGTCAATAAAACATGGCAACCCTAGGCATAGCAGAGTAGAACTACACTCCATTGGGTTTTCAATGGCTCTGACTTTTTAAAAGCAGATTGCCAGACTTTTCTTCCAAGGCATCTCTGGGTGAGATTGAACTGCTGACCTTTCAGTTAGTAGCCAAGCACTTAACCATTTGCATTACCCAGGGACTTCATCTGATATTGTATAGAATGGTAAGTCCAGTGTCTGGACTTGTGTGTGGGAATTGGCTGTTGTGGAACACATGTTCATAACAAATATAATAAGACTACTGCCTAAATTAGGAATGCCAACTGCCTCAGGAAGACAGGAAATCCTTTGCAGAGGAAGTGACATCTGAAATAAATCTTCAAGGATGAGAAAGAAATTGTCAGTGTGAGTGTGATACATTCTAAACTAGAAAGTAGCCTGTATGAAGACCCAAATGAATAGAACAGCAATGTACATTTGGAAGCTGGCAAGTATTTTGTAGGGTTGAAACAAAGGCTTTGTGGGCTATTTGTAAAAAGGAAGGCTGAAAGAGAATTTAAAGCTGATTGTGAAAGCTTTTATTCCTTTTTTTTATTTTTAATCCGCTTAAGTGATTACACTTTATAATAAAAAAGAGAAGCCTAATTTTCAAACAAGAGAGAAATATATGATTGGCATTTATGAAAGGTAGTTATGGTGACAGATTAAAAGATGGGCATGTCATACAGTAAGGAAAAAACATGTTACAGGCAAAACTGTAATACAATTGCAGTAATGCACTGAGAGAAGTTATTTGCTTAAACTAAATGTCAGTGGGGACAGGTAGAAGGAGTCAGATTCAAGAGATATAATTCTCAGATATAATCTATAAGACTTGTAGGTGACAAGCTGAATGTAGGTAGGAACTGGAAGAGAGGAAGACCTTTTAGTTGTTAGGCACTGTCAAGTTGGCTTCAAGTCATAGTAACCTTATGAATAATATTACGTAAAATGAAATATTGCCTGGTCCTGTGCCATCTTCACAATTATTGTTATGTTTGAACCCATTGTTTTACCCTCTGTGCTAATCTGTCTCACTAAGCCCCTATCTCTTTTTTTCTGATTGTCTTAGTCTGGCTTCTCTAGAGGAGCAAAACTAGTGAAGCATATATGTCTAAATATAGAGAAAGATTTACTTAAAGGAAATGGTTTAGGCAATGGTGAGGGCTATACAGTCCAAAATTCAAGTCAAGTGGCAGGCTGAAGTCCTCTGCTGTCTAACAGGTTTGCAGGAGCTGGTGAAGTCAAAATCTGCAGGTCAGGCAGCAGGCAGAAAACATCTGCAGGCTTACATCCCAAGAACCAAATGTCAGGTGGTGAGAAGAATGCTGAGTCAAGAGAGAGAGAACAAGGCTTACCAGAAGATCCATTTATATACTGGAGGCAGGCCACACCTCCAAGCAAACTCCCCTTTCCACTAACTGGCTGATCAAATCAGATCTCATTATAGATGTGATGACATTATATTACATTATGGACAAGCAATCAGTCTAATGTCTCCCAAACCACTGAGAATTATAGCCTAAACAAATTGACACATAACACAATGACTCTCTACTTTACTAGGGATGAAATTCTTGAGCAATTGGTCCCTCTTAATGGCATGTCCAAAGTAAATAAAACAAAACCATCCTCACTTCTTTTATTATTACTATTATTATTTTAAGAGCTTGTTTTATATTCATGGTTACTTGTACATTTAGTTTCACTCCCCATTTACTATGTCCAACCCTAACCCAGTCTCTTCCCCTCCCTACTCTGCAACCTTTCCCCTGTGTCCCTCATATTTATGCACTCTTGTTTGTCCTGCATTTTCTCAATTTGAATGTTGGTCCTCTGGTGCCCTGTGGTCTATTGCTGTAAGGGATGTATTGCCATAGAGTATGTGGATATGTCATCCTGGGTTAAGTGGTCTAGGTCTGCGTGTGCATCTTGTTAACTATTGAGATGAAAGCCAGTTCCTGGTGGTGCATTTTATTCTAGGTGCAGAATGTATTTCAGGGCCATAGTATTGGGATTCTCACCAGACTTCATCTGACCAGTAACTTTGGTCATTATTGAGTTTTTGGATTTTGTTCCACATTTTTCCTCCCACTCTATCCAGCTTCTCCAGATTTGATCCCTTCCTGAGTGGTTGGCATTTGTGGCCGAGCACCATCCAGTTCTTCTGGTCTCAAGGGCGATCGTGTCCTATGGCTGATTGCTTCCAAATGCCATTTTTTTTTTTTCTGCATTCTTCTTCTCTTCCAATGCTAGGAGACTGTTAGCTGCATCCTAGATGGCTGCTTGAAAGCTTTTAAGACCCCATTCGCTACTCACCAATGTAGGATGTGGAGCAAGGCTTTTATGTATTTTGTTGTGCCAATTGAGTCTTGTGTCCCCCAGTACTATGGTCCTGAGACAGTAGATCTATTGGATCTCTCTCCCATAGTGTCTAGGTGTCTGTGAGGGATTACTCTATGTCTGTCTTCTGTTGTTTCTGTTAGGATTGCAGGTATTTTGTATCACTGGTATCTGTGCAAGATTAGCCTCAGCTGAATCTATCCTTGGTCTAGAGTATACTCCGTTCACTGACCCCTATCTGATCCTCTCAGGTATTTATGTTTTTATCTGTAGCCTTGTGTTTGGTGTTAACGGTAAGACAGTATTGTGCACACATTGGTTGGTATTAGCATCTGTCATCTATCTCTTATGTGCACAATTCGGTGTCCTCCCATTTCCTAATGTTATCATGGTGGCCACAGATCCTTTCTGTATATCCCTCCCCTTACCCACATCAGCGTGTGGGCCCCAACTAGCCCAAAATTAATCCATCCCCTTCCCTACCCATCCCAGTAACCTACAAAGTGAGTATCAAGCATAACCCAGAATGTGCAAGAAGTAGAAGAGAAGCTAGATGACTGGGACCTTTTAAAAATTAAATTCTTATGTTTGTAAAAAGACTTCATCAAAAGGATTAAAAGAGAACCTACAGATTGGGAGAAAATATTTGCCTATGGCATATCTGATAAAGGACTTATCTCCAAAATCTATAGAAAACTTCAGCACCTCAACACCAAAGACAAATAACCCAATTCACAAATGGGCAAAAGATTTGAGCTGACACTTCACCAAAGAAGATATGCAGGCAGCCAAAAAACACATGAGAATTTGCTCACAATCATTAATCATTAGAGAGATGCAAATCAAAACAACAATAAGATATCATCTCACCCCAGCAATAATAGCAAAGTTCAGCAGGTCAGAAAATAACAAATGCTGGTGAGGTTGTGGAGAGATTGGAACTCTTGTGCACTGCTGGTGGGACTGTAAAACGGTACAATCATTGTGGCAAACATTATGACGTTTCCTTAAAAAACTGAAAATAGAAGTACCGTTTGACCCGGCAATTCCATTACTAGGAATATATCCTAAAGAGATGAGAGATAGCACACAAACAGACATATGTACATCTATGTTCATCGCAGCACAATTCACCATAGCAAAGAGAGGGAAACAACCTAAATGCCCATCAACGGATGAGTGCATAAGCAAATTAAGGTACAGCACACAATGGAATATTAAACTGCATTAAAAAACAATGAGGGATACGCAGATCATCTCATACCATGGATGAACCTGAAGGACATTATGCTGAGTGAAATAAGTCAATCGCAGAAAGACAAGTACTGTAGGAGTCCATGACTGTAAAAAAAGAAAGGTTTGCTTGGGAAAGGGAACCATCCTCACTTATAAAGAGCATTTTGGCTGTATTTTTCCAAGTAGAGGGTAAATCTGACCAGCCTAGCAATTCTAACAGAATTATTAACTAATAATTCACCTTCCATAAAGTAAAAAAAAAAAAAAAAAAATTTCTACAAGACAACAAAATGAGTTTGTTTGGGAATATGTTAAACTTGAAATGCCTTTAAGACAATCAAGATGGCCAATGCAAATGTCCAGGAGACAATTGGAAGTATTAGAGTTTATAATGATAGCAACTAGGTTTAAAAAAAAAAAAAAAAAAAAAAACAGATTTAGAGATAGAGAAATATTATGAAATGAGCATAAGAATAAAATTATCAAGAAGGGATAACTGCAGAGAAGTGAGAAGAGAGCTCTTACATTGTGGGGATTGTAATCAGTGTAGGGAAAAAAAATTAAAAAAAAAAAAAACCTATATGAACTATAGAAGGTAATACAAATCTGCTTTGTAAAATGGCCCCCAAATTACAATAAGAAGTTAAAACATAAAGATACAACCCTGACACACCTTTCCTGATTTTAACCATGCAGTATCCCCTTGTTCTGTTTGAACTGCCACTTGGTCTTTATACAGTTGCCCATGAGCACAATTAAATGTTCTGGAATTCCTTCTCCTTGCAATGGTCTCCATAACTGTTATGACCCACACAGTAGAATGTTTTTGCATAGTCAATAAAACACAAGTAAACTGAAAAAAAAAAAAAAAAAAAAAACCTTACCCAACCAATAGGCTCTGCTGCTTCTTGAAATGCTAGCATTTGTCTTTTTGAGATCAAACACATATTCTGAACATAACTCTTGTCAAAATGAAGAGCTGTTAATAAAGTAATATATTCTGTAGTGACTGACACGAATATGTTATGCTGAATTATTTTATTGATAGACTTTAGTCATTTAACAAAGGCTTTAAAACACAGGACCCAGGCCACAGAATATAATACCTAGAGAAAGAAAACAAGCTGTAAAAAACAAAGTACCACCCGACAATATTAGTATGGTAGCATACCGAAACAGAAAGGCTGTGCATGGTGGAGGGAAAATGGCGCAGAAAAATAGAGAAGATCAGGAAAAGGAGAAACCAAGACAAAGCCTGCTTATTTCCCACTCTGAATATGGGTATGAAGAGTTCTCATATTTTTTTTATCATTGCTCTTTAAAAAAGTCTTAGAATGACAGCATGTGATACACTTGAGTTTCAATTAAACATTCAGAAATTGAAAACCAACCAGTCCAATTCTCTTAATTATTCTTTCAATTTTATGACTAAAATATTGAAAAATGGGCTTTTAGAGAGAAAATGTTTTATGGTAGCTTTAAATAATGCAGAAGGCTCTCCAAATATTGCCTATACTACACAATTCATTGCATTTTAGCTCCTTACAAATGCTTTAAAATCCCATCTATCCTAGCTATTTTTTCTTAATAACTTTTCCTTATATATGCATTTCTCTTCCGCCCTTAAAAGATTAGGGAAAGGTTTAGATAGTAACCATCCGATTGCATCAGTCTATGTTTCCTGAATCCCCAACTGATATTTTAATGCTCAGATTGTAAGGCAATACTCTATGTGACTGTATTTTTTTTTTTTTCTTTTTATTACTAACCTCCAGGATGGTGGCCTTAAAATGCTTTGTTAGGGTGGCATGACTAAAAATACAATATGGATATAAATAAGCAAACATTTGGCCCCTTTTTAAGATTACTTTGGGGTGGCAGCAAATACCAAAGGTGGGGGAGATATTTTATGAAGGACAAAGAGGCATATACTTTTAGATCAAGAATTCAAATATTTCAGTTTTGTCTCCTAATTTTTATGTGCCAATAACATTCTATTCTTATTTCTATAATTTATTTATCAGTTGTATTTGTTACTATAAGTTTTTATTCTTAGTTCATTGTATTAAACTTGGTAAAAATCCATGACAAAGTATATTAGTCTATCTTCATATGTCTATCTATAGTTTATAAATGTATATTACACAAATATGTGTATATATATATATTTGTAATATTCAGTTGTCTGATGACAACTATGTTTTATCATTTAAAACTAGAACATAATATATAATCCAATTTTTTTATATAAAATATAACTTACTAAAAGTATGAAAACTTTGCTTTTTATGTATTGCAATGATATTTTTAGTGATTGTTATGGATTGAATTGTATCCCACCAAAAAATATGTGTTGTAAATCCTAACCTCTATGTCTGTAGTTATAATCCCATTTGAGACTTGGCTGTCTTTGTTATGTTAATGAGACAGGATTAGTGTAGTTTGGGTTTGTTTTAAATCAATCTCTTTTGAGAGATTAAACAAGGGAACTAAGAAGCAGAGATGGGGGACGAGAGCTGCCAAGCTATGTGAAGATCTCCCAGGAGCAGAAGCTCAGAGACAAGGACCTTCCTTCAGAAACAACAGAGAGAGAAAGCCTTCCCCTAAAACCAGCAAGTTGAATTTGGATTTCTAGCCTCCTAAACTGTGAGAAAATAAATTTCTGCTTGTTAAAGCCACCCACTTATGGTATTTCTGTTACAGCAGCATTAGATAATTAAAACAGAATTTGGTGCCAGAAGAGTGGGGTGTGGCTATAACAGATATCTACAATGTGGAAGTGGTTTTGGAATTGCATAATAGGTAAAAGCTGGAAGAGTTTTAAGAGTTTAAGGTGTCTAACTGCAATGTCTAGATTGTCTTGAACAGACTGTTGGTAGAATTATGGATGTCAAGGACAGTTCTGGTGAGAATGCAGAAGCAAGAGAGGAAAGCTATTGAGAAAGTCTCTATCATCTCAGAGAATATATAAGGCACCAGCAATAGAATGTTGCTAGCAAAGTAGATATTAAATGTGCTGCTGGTGAACTTTAAAAGAAACTGATGAACTTGTGATTGGACAATGGAAGAAGGGCAAAAAACAAGTCTGAACTATGTTCAAATGTTTGGTGGAAGGTAGAACTTGAAAGTGATGAAGTTGGATATGTGGATGAAGAGAATTCTAAGCGAGATCTTAGAGAGGCCATGTGTTTTCTCTTTGCTACTTATAGTAAACTACAAGAGGAAAGAGGTGGACTCCAACTGCTACAGGAGAAAGCCCATGAGATTAGACTGAAGGGAACAGAGAAAGAATGAAAGCACAGAATGCTGTCTACCTCTTGGAATTCTATAGGCTGAAAACAGGTCAAAGGAGACACATCTTCTGTTTGCTAAGAAAAGGATCATCCCTGGAGCAGGTCATAAATCAGCAGTATTGTTGGAAGGACCACAGGAAGTAGGGTCTTCCTTCAAAGGGTGGGGCCACAGCCTCCTAGTTTGAAAGAATCTGATCTTCACCAAATTGGCTCTGGATTGTGGGGCTGCCATTAATGTGTGCTACAGGGTTGGAGCTACTGCCCAAAAACTGAAGGGATGGGCTGCCATGCTCAAAGGGCAGAAGAACAAGGCAGAGGAGGTAGGGTTGCCACTCAAATGGACTAGGAAAATGCAGCCTCCCAAAGTAAAGGGAGCCTGGAAGGTGGAGCTGAAGCCCAGGGCCTAAAAGCCTCTACTCAGAATTAAGAGGGTGCTGGTAGCATAGTGGCTAAGGCACTTGACTGCTAACCAGAAGGCTGGCGGTTCAAACCCACCAGCCACTCCTCGGAAGGAAGGTTGGGCAATCCTACTTCCGTAGTGATACTGCCTCGGAAACTCAAGGAGGGGTCGCTATGAGTCGGGGCTGACTCGACGGCAAACAACAACAGTAAACACCAAGAGTCTGAAGGGCAGGGCCATTGCCCAGATGGTTCCAAAGAACAGAGAATTACTTTTAAGCTTGAGAGCTAATGTTCTGCTAGGTCTTGGACTTACTTGATATCCATTCTCTCTTCTTTCCCTCCAATGGCTACCATTTGCAATGGAAATATACACCTTATTCCTGTTCCACCATTTTATTTTGCAATTAATATATACTTTGTACTTTTCATACCATTGTATTTTGTTTGGAAGCAAATAACCAGTATTCTAGATTTCTCAGATGAAGGGGAATTTTGCCCTAGGATGGAATATGCCTATCATTTCATTCATATTTGATTTAAAGGATTAGTAGATAAGACTTTGGACTTGGGGTAGATTTAAGACTTTTGGGGATGAGTGAATGTGTTTTGCAAATGGCAGGGACATGAATTTGAGGGGCCAAAATGTAAAATGTTATGTATGGATTGAATTGTGTCCCTCAAAAATAGAATTTTACAATATTCTAACTTCTATGCCTGTAATTACAATCCCATTTGGGAATGGGTTGTTTTTGTTAAATTAACAAGACAGGATTAGGGTAGGTTGTGTCTTAAATAAATCTCTTTTGAGAGATTAAATAAGCAAATGAGGAAGCAGACATGGTGGAAGAGAGATGCCAAACTACATGAAGATTTCAAGTGCAGGAGCTCAAAGAGGCAAGGACCTTCATCCAGTAACAACACAGAGAAAAAGCCTTCTCCTAGAGGCTGAATTCAGGCTTTTAGTCTAAATTCTAGACTGTGAGAAAGTAAGTTTCTGTTTGTTAAAGCCACTCACTAGCAGTATTTCTTTTATAGCAGCATTGGATAACCAAGACAGTGATAATGGTGAATTTAAAGCATTTCCTGATACTGGAATGCATTTTGAATCACCAATGATTGCATATTATGATTTTGTTACCCTATGTTAGTAAAACTGAGGGATTTTTTTTTTCATTTTAATATTTTTCATATCATGATATGTATTACAATTGTTAAGATTATCTAGCAGCCATTTTTTCCCCTCAGTGATACATAAAATTATAGCAATGACGTCAGATTCAGACTATATAAGTCAATTTTATTTCTTTGAAAGTAGAGAAAATAATGTGGTATAGTAACAGTTAACCAACTATTCCCCTTTTATGTAAATAAGATCCTGGATGGTGTAAACAGTTTGCACTTAGCTACTAAATGAACTAAACCAAAGGTTGTGGCTTAAATTAATCCAGTGGTACTAGGGAAGAAAAGCCTGGTGATCTACTTTTGGAAAATTTAAGTCATTCAAAACTCTATGGAGAGTAGTTCTAGTCTGACACATGAGTGTAAATTGATTCAATGCCATCCAGTTATATGGGTGAACATGAGATTATTTTCAGTTTTATGTTTTTCATCTAAATTTGTATAAACCATATGAGAACTATTTAAGCAAAAACATTTCAAAAGACTGTCAAAGAACATGTCATCTAAGCTCATTATCCATTATCTAAGGTCATTATCTCCAGCAAAGCCCTGCAACCAGTTTTTAGTCACTCCTAACTAATGCCTAAGGCACTTGACTGCTAACCAGAAGCCTGGCCGTTCAAACCCACCAGCCACTCCTCAGAAGGAAGACTGGGCAATCTACTTCCCTAGTCATACTGCCTCAGGAACCCAAGGAGGGGTCCCTATAAGTTGGAACTGACTCAAGGGCAGTGAGGTTTTTTTTTTTTTTTTTTTTTTTAAACTATCAGACACCTGGACATATTTTTTGCTTTTTTTTTTTTTT
>NW_006921713.1:2978502-2979363 GCF_000298275.1 Orycteropus afer afer
TCCCTAGTCATACTGCCTCAGGAACCCAAGGAGGGGTCCCTATAAGTTGGAACTGACTCAAGGGCAGTGAGGTTTTTTTTTTTTTTTTTTTTTTTTTTAAACTATCAGACCCCTGGACATATTTTTTGCTTTTTTTTTTTTTTCTTTTTCTTCCACCTCACTCAAGACACCATATGGGCTTTACAGAGCTCATTTCATTGCTCCTTTAAACTTCCTCTGCTTACCCTGTGACCAGTAAATGTGATAAGAGAATATAAGACCACAGGTAGTTGGTCTGTTGTTGTTAGGTGCCGTTGAGTCATTTCCGACTCATAGCGACCCCATGCACAGCAGAACGAAACACTGCCCGATCCTGCGCCAGCTCCATGATCCTCACTATATTTGAGCCCATTGTCGGGTCGCAGCCACCTTATCAAATATCTCAATGGGTATTCCGTCAATTCCTGGAGCCCTGTTCTTCTCCTGCCATCTTCTCTTGATGTTTCCTGCATCATTCAATATTGCCCGTAAAAATCTCTCAATATTGCAACTCGAGGCTTAATTTTTTTCTTCAATTATTTCAGCTTGAGAAATGCCCAGTATGTGTTTCCGTTTTGATTTGGTTTTCAAACTCCAGGTCTTTTCACATTTCATTATAGTAATTGGTTTTGTCTGCTCGAGCTGCTCTTTGAAATCTTCTGCTCAGCTCTTTTATCTTGTTAATCCTTCCATTTGCTTTTAGCTACTCTCCGCTCAAGGGCAAGTTTCAGAGACTCTTCTATCGTCCATTTTGGTCTTCTCTTCTTTTCTCATCTTTTTAGTGATCTCTTGCTTTCTTCATGGATAAAATTCTTGATATCCTCCCACAATTCTTCTGGTTTT
>NW_006921713.1:2980088-2981901 GCF_000298275.1 Orycteropus afer afer
CCATTCGTCTTCAAACTGTCATTCCTGGCATAGTAGATCATATGGTTGTTTGATTCAAAATGGTCAAAACCCATCCATTTCAGCTCACTAATACCGAAGATACCAATCTTTATGCGTTCCATTTCATTTTTGACAACTTCCAATTTTCTTAGATTCATACTTCATACATTCCATGTTCCGATCATTAATGGATGTCTGCAGCTGTACCTCCTCAATTTGAGTGGTGCCACATCATCAAATGGAGGTCTCGAAAACTTTACCTTATCCATATGAGTAAGGCCGGGTTTGCTCTGATGATGCAGCTCTTTCCCAATCCTATTTTGAGAACCTTCTAACCTAACCGGACTACTCATAAAGTTGTGCAGTAATGTATCAGACAGTGTTTCTCTGCTATTCATAAGGTTTTCTCTGGCCAATTCTTTGAGAAGTGGATGGCCTCTTCCTTCTTCCTAGTCTATCTCAGTCTGTAAACTGGGCTGAGACCTGTGCACCATGTGCATCCAACTGGTTTTCAAACACCAGTGGCCTCAAAACTCACATCAACACATCACCACGGCAGGACAAACAGACAGACAAGTTTGTCTCCCTGTTGGAAACCTCTCCTACCACCCTTACCTGGGTCCCTGAGGCTGACTCCTGATAGTTGGTCTACTCTTGTTAAAAATAAGGATGCCATTCAGTCCTATCCATAAGTATATACTGCACACCAATCTTCTAGGCTTTTGAGTAATTTTCTTTTCTCTGTTCCTAGAGTTTTCTCAATGCATTACAATTTGTTTTTGGTAGAATCATTTTGATCTCTTTTAGAGAATGGAGATATATATGGCATAACGATGAAAAACCTTCAAAAGAGGGTAGGAAAGGCAACTCAAGGCAATGTTTTAAGGACCAATAAATTTGTACAATGGGTATTCACTCACTGATGAGTGTGTGACCATAAAGAAAAAACAAAACAAATGAGGCATTATCTTACGTCTTCCATATGTATTAAGTGAGGGACAATTAAATTATGATTACTCACATTACTCTAAGATAAAATGAGTGGGTGAACTTCGTTCGGAAAAATATTAACTAAATAATTTCAAACCGATGAAATAGCAAACCAGGTTTTGTTTCTTGCCTTACAAACTTTTATTTCTTAAAGAAATTAATAACTGATACTTTATATGAAAATATTGACAGTTTGACTAAGTTGCATTTTTTGAAAACATAGGAAAAATTAATATGTAGCTAACAAAGAACACTGTTAAGTGGAAATGAATCAATGCAAAAAGGTGTCATATCAAAAAGTATATATTCAATCTCTAAAGTTTGATTTGCAAAATATTAAAAACCAAACCAAACCAAACTTACTGCCATCAAGTTGGATCCAACTCATAGTGACCCCTCTTTGGGTTTCTGAGACAGTACCTCTAGGGAAGTAGATTGCCCACTCTTCCTTCCAAGGAGTGGCTGGTGGGTTTGAACTGCCAGTCTTCTGGTTAGCAGTCAAATGTCATAGGCACTACACCATCAGAGCTCACTTTTTAAGAAAACATATGTCTTATTTTATACATACATACATACATACACATATATAACATGGCATGTTGTTGTTGTTATTTGCCATCAAGTCAGACCTGACTCATAGCAACCCCTCCTTGGGTTTCCGAGGTGGTATCACTACAGAAATAGATTGCCCAACCTTCCTTTCAAGGAGTGGCTGCTGGGCTTAAACCACCAGGCTTCTGGTTAATAGTCAAGTGCCTTAGGCACTATGCTACCAGAGCTCCTATAACATGGCATATGTTTCCTTAAAATGTGTTATATATAT
>NW_006921713.1:2982326-2982858 GCF_000298275.1 Orycteropus afer afer
GCCAGGGGCCAAGTGTGGAATACACCACCATATGCAAGTTCAAGTTGAAGCTGAACAAAATTAATACAAGTACACAAGAACCAAAATATGACCTTTAGTATGTCCTACCTGAATTTAGAGACCATCTGAAAAATAGATTTGATGCATTGAACAGTAGTGACTAAAGACCACACAACTTTTGGGATGACACCAAGAATATCATACACAAAGAAAGCAAAAGGTCATTACAAATACAGGGAAAAAAAGAAAAGACCAAAATGAATATCAGAAGAGACTCTGAATCCTGATCTTGAATGTAGAATAGCTAAAGTGAAAAAGAGGAAATGAAGTAAAAGAGCTAAACAGATTTCAAAGGGTGGCTCAAGAAGATTAAGTAAATTATTATAATGAAACATGCAATAGCTGAAATTAGTGAACCAAAATGGAAGAACACTCATAGCATTTTTAAACTGAAAGAAATGAAGACAACATTCAGTCCTCAAGTGCAATACTGAAGGATTCTATGAGCAAAATATTGAAGGATGCCAGAGCA
>NW_006921713.1:2983443-2990943 GCF_000298275.1 Orycteropus afer afer
AAAGCTCACAACAACAACAACAACAAAAAACCTCACTGCCATCCTGTCAGTTCCAACTCATAGCAACCCCTCCTGGGGTTTCTGAGGTGGTGTCTCTACAGAAGTAGATTGCTCGGTCTTCCTTCTGAGGAGTGGCTGGTAGGTTTGAACCACCAGCCTTCTGGTTAGCAGTCAAATGCCTTAGGCACTGCACCACCAAACCTCCCTTAGTAGAGATACCCAAGGAGATACCCAAGGAGGAGTTGCTATGAATCATAAATGACTCTGGGGGAGTGAGGTTGTTTCCCGCACCACCACCCCCACAATACATCAACAGGGAACTTCCAGAAATTAAAAGTGGATTCAGAAGAGGATGTGGAATGAGGAATATCAATGCTGATTTCAGGTGGACCTTGGCTGAAAGCAGAGAATACCAGAGAGCTGTTTACCTGTGTTTTGTTGACTATGCAAAGGCATTCAACTTTGTAGATCATAACAAATTATGGATAACATCGCAAAGAATGAGAATTCCCAAGCACTTAATGGTGCTCATGAGGAATCTGTAAATAGCCAAGAGGCAGTCATTCAAACAGAACAAGGTAATACTCAGTGGTTTAAAATCAAGAAATGTATATGTGAGGGTTGTGTCCTGTCACCATACTTATTCAATCTGTTTGCTGAGGAAATAATCTGAGAAGCTGGACTATATGAACAAGAACTTGGCATTAGGATTGGAGGAAGACTTGTTAATGACCTCCCATATGCAGGTGACACAACATTGCTTGCTGAAAGTGACAAGGACTTGAAGCACTTACAGATGAAAGTAAAAGACTACAGCCCTAAGTACTTACTGATGAAAGTCAAAGACTACAGCCCTCAGTGTGGATAATATCTTAAAAAAAAGAAAATAAAAATCTTCATAACTGCCCAGGTTTTCTCCTTATCCATGTGTGAGATCTCAGGAAAGTTGTTATAACTCTAAACTTATATCTCCTTTTTCTGTAAAAATGGGTATAAGAAAAGTATCCAGTGTCATATGGCTGTAGGAAGGAATAACTGAAATGAGGCTGGTAAAGTCTTTCACATGGTGTCTAACACACAAGTGTTTCACAAGTGTTAGCTGTGATTATGAAGACTACACAGATGATGCTTTGTATCCAAAGATGATACTGTTTCATTCAATAGAGAAAGACTCTGTGATAGTAAGAAACAATATCAGAAGCTCAGTAGTGTGCAAAGGGTGATGAAAAAATTTGGAAGTGAATAGTGGCAATGGTAACACAACATGAAGGCTGTAATTAATGTCAATAAATTGTACACTTAAAAATGGTTGAAATGTCAATGTTGCATTACATGTATTCTACCACCAAAAAATAAATAGTAAAACCTTAAAACACACACACACACACAACTGGACCAATAAGCAACTTCATGCTAAATTGAGAAAATATTGAATTTATCAATGATTTCATTATACTTGTATCCACAATTAGTGGTCATGCAAGCAACAATCAAGAGATCAAATGCTGTAGCTCATTGGCCTAATCTGTTGCAAAAGATCTTAAAGATGTCACTATGAAAACTAAAGGTCATCTGACTCAAGCCATGATATTTTCAATCTCCTCACATACACCTGAAAGCTGGATAATGAATAAAAAAGACTGAAGAAGAATTGATGTCTTTGAATTATGTTTTTGGTGAATAATATTAAATATATCATGGACTGTTAGAAGAACAAACAAATCTCTCTTGGGTGAAGTACAGCCAGAATGCTCCTTAGAAGCAAATGAGACTTTGTATCATGTATTTTGGACATGTTATCAGTTGAGATTAGTCTCTGGAGAAAGACATCATGCTTAGTAGAGGGTGAGCAAAAAAGAGGAAGACCCCCAATGAGATGGATTGACACAGTGGCTGCAAGAATGGGCTCAAACATAGCAACAATTGTGAGGTGGTGCAGGAGTGGGTAGTGTTTCACTCTATTTGTCATAGGATTGCTATGAGTTGGAACTGGCTCAATGGCATCTAACAACAACAATACATAGCTGTGTATAAAACCAAAAAAAAAAAAAACCTCATTGCTGTGGTGACTATTCAACTCATAGCAACCCATCCTTGAGTTTCAGAGGCAGTATCTCTATGGAAGTAGATTGCCCAATCTTCCTTCTGAGGAGCGGCTGGTGGATTTGAACAGCCAGTCTTCTGGTTACCAGTCAAATGTCTTAGGCTCTTAGGCACTATGCCACCAGAGCTCCCCAGCTATATATATATACACATATACATACACACACACACATATACATATATACACATATATATACATACAGTCATATGTATGTGTGTATGTGTATATATATACATATGTATATATACACATATACATATATGTATACATATACATACATATATAGACACACACACATACATAAGGAACTCCAGTGACATAGTGGGTAAGGCAATTGGTTGCTAACCAGAAGGTCCATGGCTGAAACCCACCAGTTGCTCCATGGGAGGAAGATGAGGCAATCAACTTCCATAAAAATTTACAGCCTTGGAAACCCAATTTAGGTGGCTATGAGGCAAAATCAACTTGATGGCAGTGTTTTGTTTTTTTTTTAATTTATAGATATTGTTGTTAGGTACCGTGGGTCATCTCTGACTCATGGTGACCCTCTGTACAACAGAACGAAACAGTGCCCAGTCCTGTGTAATCCTCATGATCCCTGCTATACCCAAGCCCATCATTGCAGCCACTGTGTCAGTCCATCTTTTTGAGAGCTTTCCCCTTTTTTGCTGACCCTCCACTTTCCCAAGCATGATATCCTTCTCCAGAAAATGGTCTCTTCTGACAACATGACCAAAGTAGGTGAGACAAAGTCTGGTCGTTCACATTTCCAAAGAGCATTTTGGCTGCACTTCTTCCAGGACAGATTTGTTAGTTCTTCTGGCAGTCAGTGGTACTCTCAGTATTCTTCACCAACACCACAACTCAAAAGCATCAACTCTTCTTTTATCTTCTTTATTCATCATCCAGCTCTCACATGCATATGTGGCATTTGAAAATATCATGGTTTGTGTCAGGCACACCTTAGTCTTCAAGGACATATCTTTGCTCTTTAGCACTTGAAAGAGGTCTTTTGCACCAATTTGCCCAGTGTAAGACATCTTCTGTTGTCTTAACTGCTGCTTCCATTGGTGGTGATTGTAGAACCAAGTAATACGAAGTCTTTGACAACTTCAATCTTCTCTCCATTTATCATGAGGCTGCTTACTGCTCCAGTTGTGAGGATTTTTGCTTTCTTCATGTTGAGGTGTAATCCATACTGCAGACTATAGTCTTCAATCCTCATTAGTAAGTGCTTCAAATCATCCTCAGTTTCAGCAAGCAAAGTTGTGTCATCTGCACAACACAGGTTGTTAATGAGTCTCCCTCCAATCCTGATACCACATTCTTCTCCATATAGTCCAGCTTCTCAGATTATTTGTTCAGCATATAGGCTGAATAAGTATGGTGAAATGATACAACCTTGACACACTCCCGTCCTGATTTTAAGCCATGTAGTATCCCCTTCTGTTTGAATGCCAGCTTCCCGGTCTTTGTACAGGTTCCTCATGAACACAATTTAGTGTTCTGGAATTCCCATTCTTATCAATGTTATCTATAATATTTTTATGATCCACACAATCAAATGCTTTGGCATAGTCAATAAAACACAAGTTAATACCTTTCTGGTATTCTTTTCTTTGAGCCAAGATGAATCTGACATTAGCTATGACATCCCTCATTCCATGTCCTCTTCTGAATCCAGCTTGAATTTCTGGAAGTTCTCTGTCAACATACTGGTGCAACCATTTTTGAATTATCTTCAGTAAGATTTTGTATATGATATTAATGATATTGTTCAATAATTTCCACATTCTGTGGGATCACCTTTCTTTGGAATGGGTACAAATATGGATCTCTTCCAGTCACTTGGGCAGGTACCTGTCTTCCAAATCTCTTAGCATAGCTGAGTGAGTGCCTCCAGCACAGCATCTATTTGTTGAAACATCTCAATGGGTATCCCATCAATTCTTGGAGACTTGTTCTTTGCCAATTGCTTCAATGCATGTGTTATACTGGGTTCTCTAAAGAAACAAAACCAGTAGAACTTATATATATAGAGAAAGAGAAATTTATCTTAGGAAAATGGCTCATACACTTTTAGAAGCTGGCAAATTCCAAGTTCTTGGATCAAACGTCAAGCTGGAGACTTTTCCCGACTCACGCAGCTGCAGGGGCTGAGGAGCTCAAGGTTGGCAGGCAGTATACTGCCTGTTGACTCCAACGAATGATGAATCCAAGATCTGCAGGCCAAATGGTGGATTGTTCACTCACGGACAGTTATAAGCAACACAACAGAATCCCGATCCACAGAAGAGTGTCTCTTTTCCCAGGATGTTCATAAATATACTGGAAGCAGGCCATACCCCTAAGGAAACACCCTTTCAATAAACTGGCTGCTCAAAACAAATACATCTGATCCTATCATTGGAACAACCCACATCACAATTGCTTAAACCATACAGAATTGTCGTCCAGCCAAGTTGACACACAGAAACAACTATCACAGGGCAGCTTTGTCTTCTTCCTTCAATACCATTGGTTCTTGATCATATGCCACCTCTTGAAGCGGATAAACATTAACCCCTTGTTTTTGGTATAGTGACTCTATGTATTACTTCCATCTTCTTTTGATGTTTCCTGCATCAGTCAACATATTGCCCATAGAACCTTTCAATATTGCAACTCAAGGCTTAAATTTTTCTCAATTATTTCAGCTTGAGAAATGTTGAGTGTGCTCTTCCCTTTTGGTTTTCTAACTTCCAGTCTTTGCAATTTCATTATAATAATTGACTTTGTCTTCTCGAGCTGCTCTTTGAAATCTTCTGTTTAGCTCTTTTATCTTGTTATTTCCTCCATTTGCTTTAGCTACTCTCACTCAAGAGCAAGTTTCAAAGTCTCTTCTGACATCCATTTTGGTCTTTTTTCCTTTCCAGTCTTTTAATGACCTCTTGCTTTCTTCATGGATGATGTTCTTCATGTCATCCCACAATTCCTCTGATGTTTGGTCATTGGTGTTCAATCCATCAAATCTATTCTTTAAATGGTCTCTAAATTCAGGAGGATTATAATCAAGGTTATATTCTGGCTCTCATGGATTTCCTTTACTTGTATTCAACTTCAATTTGAACTTGCATATTAGCAGTTGATGCTCTGTTCCACATTCAGCTCCTGGGCTTGCTTTGGCTGAAGATGTTGAGCTTCTCCATCACCTCTTACCACAGATGTAGTCAATTTGATATCTGTGTAACCCATCTGGTGAAGTCCACATGTATAGCTGCCATTTATGCTGTTGAAAACTGAGTTTGCAATGAATAAATCATTGGTCTTGCAAAATTCTATCATGCGATCTCCAGTGTTATTTCTATCACCAAGGCCATATTTTCCATCTACTGGTCATTTTTCTTTGTTTCCAACTTTTGCATTCCAATCACTTGTGATAATTAACACATCTTGATTGCATATTCAGTAATTTCAGATTTCAGGAGTTGGTAGAAATCTTCAATTTCCTCATCTTTGGCTTTGGTGGTTGGTGTATAAATTTGAGCAATATTAGTATTAACTGGTCTTCCTTGTAGATGTATAGATATTATGCTATCACTGACAGCACTGTACTTCAGGATAGATCTTGATACATTCTTTGTGGCAATGAATGCCACACCATTCCTCTTCAATTTGTCATTCCCAGCATAGTAGATCATATGGTTGTATGATTCAAAATGACGAAAACCAGTTCATTTCAGCTCACTAATGCCTAGAATATCAATCTTTATGCTTTCCATTTCATTTTTGACAAATTCCAACTTCCCTATATTCATACTTTGTGCACTCTATGTTCTGATTATTCATAGATATTTGCAGCTGTTTCTTCTCACCTTGAGACATGCCACATGAGCAAATGGAGGTCCCAAAATATTTACTCTATGCACGTCATTAAGGTTGGCTCTACTCTGAGGCAGCTCTTCCCCAGTCACATTTTGAGTGCCTTCCTATCTGAGGAGCTCATCTTCTGGCACTATATCAGACAATATTCCAGGGCTATTCATAAAGTTTTCCAGTAATATATCAGACAATATTTCACTACTATTCATAAGGTTTTCACTGCCCAATTCTTTGATAAGTGGATGGCCTCTTCCTTCTTCTGAGCCTGTCTTAGTCTGGAAGCTCTGCTGAAAACTGTCCACCATGGGTAACCCTGCTGGCATTTGAAACACCTGTGGCATAGCCACCAGCCTCACAGCAACACTTAAGCCACTATAGTATAATAAAATGACAGACTAGTTTATCTCCCTTAGTTGTTCCAAACTGTTCCAATCATTCCCTGGTCTCCTGTGCCCTGCTTGCTTAACTGGTATGACCCTGGGGTGCTCGAAACACCCACCTTCCATGGCACCCAGCTGCATATAGATATATGTGTATGTAAAGAGACACACACACACACACACACATATATATATATGTATATGTATATATAAGTTATTTTATGTTATTTATTTTATATTAAAATTGCATCTTAATATCAGAAATTTATACTCTATTCTGAAAAAGAAGTACTAATTCTAAGTGGAAATGAATTCACCTCTGTCTTCACTCTTACCAGTTGAAATATAATATTATATCCAGACATGTGTCCACACTAATTCTATGCCAGTAACAAAAAATGATAAACTAAACATAGCAGGGCAGCATTATACCTGTTATGTGATACTAAAAATGACATTTCTCTTGAAATATTTTTTAAACAAAATTTGATGAATAGTAAGGAATATTGAGGAGGTACAACTCAAGTCTAATTGGTAGAAAGACTGAGGTGATGAATGAACCAAGGGGAATGAATGTGTGAAGGACAGAGGTCTGGGAAGAATGAGGCCAGTTTCAGAATTTTTAACATGGTGCACAGGGATTCACTTATCTTAAATATTTTTAATGTATAAAACACATCTATATTTGCAATGTCTATCTTTGCTGTATGACTTTAATTTTTTCGTACATTTTATACATATCCATGCTCTTGAGAACACTCAAAATCTGTGTTAATCAAAGCTTCTTAGGTGGTTGCTTCAGATTGAACAAAGCACATTCTTAGAAAAAAGGGCTCCCTACACATTGTGTTCTCCTTTTTTCTCTTAGCCTCTTCCCCTCAACAAAATGGTAAGAGTTCAGCTGACAACAGGGTAAACAGATTATTGTGTTATTGCTGGCTGATTGCCGGAGTTATTTTGGAGCTTCATAATTCAATTAAAGAGATTTTTGACATTTATGAAATGACTTCTATAATCAACTGACAGTGCAATATCCTATAATTGTTCAATTAAAAATGACTACTAGTGCAGTCATTTATTAGTAGAATCAGATAATTGTCTTGCCACTAAAGAGTACTTCTCACTTTGCACATCAAATGAAAATGTTTGAGTATA
>NW_006921713.1:2993443-3003463 GCF_000298275.1 Orycteropus afer afer
CAAGCCAGCAATCAGGAGCATATAGAAATGGCTTGATAGATTCCCCTTTTAAAAATGCTTATAAAACATTTTGCCTATGTAGCTTTTTGTATTACACATTCCATGGGGTTTCTCACATACCAATCAAGAAAACATATCCCTTTTAATTCATTTTCTCAGAAGTTTAAGAGCTTACAAATGTGTATCAATACAGAACAAATGAAATATTTCAAAAACTGCAGCACTATTGTAAGTAGTATTATTTGAAAAGCAGAAAAAAAAAAAAAAAGAAAAGAAAAATGCTGTCATTTTAATTTTTTTTCATGGTCTTTATCTGACCATAGGATTTTAGTGAGTAGATCAGCCCACAGTAGAGACTCCTCCAATAACTTGGATTCCTGACTCCCTTCCTGGATTCTCACTAGGTTCAGTAAAAGACTCTCAGAAACATAAAATCTAGTGACAATGAAATTGATCACAATGTTCAAAAGAAAAGCAGCTGGTAACCTCTGAATATAGCTAGATGTGAATTTTAGCTATCTATCAACCTCAATATATATAATATGTACATATTATGTACATCTATAATGCACAGTGGTTAAGCTCTCAGCTGCTAAAGAAAGATTGGCAGTTTAAACCCACCATCTGCTCTGAAGGAGAAAGATGTGGCAGTCGGTTTTAGTAAACATTACAGCCCTAGAAATTCTATGGGGGCATTTCTACTCTGTCATATGGAGTCAGTATGAGTTGGGATCTATAAGACGGCAATGAGTTTGGTTTTGGTTTTTATATACAGGCATACCTCAGAGATTTTGCAGATTTAGTTCCAAACCACTTCAATAAAGAGAGTCATACAAATATTTGGTTTCCCAGTGCATGTAAAAGAGAGATTTACACTGTATTGTACTCTATTAAGTGTGCAGTAGAATTATCAAAAAGTTTGAAATACTGTGAAAATTACCAAAGTGTGACACAGAGACACAAAGTGAGCAAATGGTATTGGGGGGCTTCCCCATAGACTTGCTTGACTCAGGGTTGCCAAGAACCTTCAATTTGTAAAAAAAATGCAACATCTAAAAGCACAATGAAGCAATAAAACGAAGTATGCATATATACTTTAAGTAGGCACAATCAATATTGACATACTTTTATATGTAGGTGTAAGGATTTCCTCTATTATCTCAAAATTGCTTTTATTGTGACTATGTTAGAGAGCAAACTATGCTAGTATGCAGCCAAACATAATAAGCATAGTGTGACACCTTTTGAAGATCAAGACTTTTTAAAATCTGGTCATGATAGACATGCAGATAAATTCTACTTCTGCTGGTTGGGACATCTCCTTTTCAAAGTGAATAAGATTTTATATACACTTTTGCCAAAAACTAGCTCCAAGGGAGAATTTACGGAGAGCTGCAATGATGTTTTCTTCTATTCATATATGGGTATGAATGTCACCAACACCATCAAAAGAGAAAGAAAATAATTGTGCTTTAAGCTAATAATATCACAAGGAACCAAAACATACTGTATTTTAACAGTAATTTCTTAAAATCAGCATTAGTCAATTCCTGAATGGGATTACATTCAACTTCATAGCTTTTCTGGTTCACCATAGCATAGAATGGCCTTTGGTTGAAATTTTCCTTTAGTGTCTGTGTAGGAAGGTCACTTTCCGGACCTAGTTCTTTCACTTATCATTGTCCATATCTTGGGCATGGCATGAATTTTCGGCAAGTTTCTTATTGACCGCTATCTTAAGTCTATGCCATGTCATAAGAAAATCAGCAGAATGTTTGAAAGCAAACATACATAGTTCTTGACATACAGATCTAAAGAAGTGAAGACCAAAACAATTAGCTGGTTTATTTTAACTTGAATTTCATGACTATAGAAATAGATAACCTGTGAAGAACAGAATACAAGATCTCTGATAAAAAAGATTACACAGTTGAGGCCATCATTGGAGTCAGAATCAGTATTTACTTTAAGCAGAGCTGCAGAGCACACCTATGTAGACCATCCTTATTATCTTAAACTTTGCTATCCTATTAAATCACATTTTAAAACCTAACACTTGTCAACATAGAGCATGAGGAACATGATGCCTAATGTAAACAAGGAGTCTCTTGATAGTGCAAACAGTTAGGCACTCAACTACTAGCTAAAAGGTTGGCAGTTCTAACCCACTCAGAGACATCTCAGAAAACAGGTCTTGTAATCTGCTTTTGAAAAGTCACAGCTTTGAAAACTCTATAGAGCAGTTCTACTCTGCACACATGGGGTGGCTATGTGTCAGAATTGATGGACACTAACAACAACAACAATATATACAAAGGGGTCAAGAAAAAAAACTGAGAATCCAAGTACAGTACTAGAACTCATTTAGATACATCATTGTTCACCTAATATATAATGAACAAGCACTCCATGAATGGTCCTCTCTTCAGTCCTAGAGGTAAAAATAAGAATAAAACATTGTCCTTGCCCCTAAGGAGTTTATATTTTACTTGGAAAAAGAGGTATGTATGCAACTATTATAGATTATGGTAAGTTCCATGAAGGAGAAATAAGCTAAGTTCTTTGATAGCTCTAAGAAGGTAACTCAACTGTATCTAGAGGCTAGTTTGATGAAACAGATATGTCATTTCTTGATTTTTAGTAAGTAGGTGGTTAATGGTATTCCCTAGATGGTACAATTTGCACTTAACTACTAACCTAAAGCTTGGTGGTTGGAACCCACCCAGCAGTACCACAGAAGAAAGGCCTGGTGATCTGCTTCTGTTGAGATTACACTTACTAAAACCCTATGAAACAGTTATGTTCTCTAACATGATGAATTGGAATCAGCTTGCCAGAAACAGGATTGGTTTTTGGTCTTTATGGGCTAAGGTTGTTGCTTATATCTAAAGACATGTTCAGAAATAAAGAAATATATCTCTGTTTGCAGAATTTGATCTGGGTGACTCCCTTGTAACTGATTAGAATAGTAATAATAACAATAGCTAACATTTATTGTAGTAATAATAACAATGTTGTTGTTGTTATGTACTGTCAAGTTGGACCTGACTCATAGCGACCCCTCCTTGAGTTTCCGAGGTAGTATCACTACGGAAGCAGATTGCCCCATCTTCCTTCCAAGGAATAATAACAATAGCTAACATTTATTGTGTGCATTTTATGTACTAGGCAATTTATCTTCACCAGAATAACAATGCTTACAACAATCATAGAGGTATTATTACTATTTGCATTTTGTATATAAGGAATTCAAGGCATTGACAGGCTACATGACTTGTTCAAAGTCAGGTCACAGAATTAGAAACCAGCGGGAAGAAGCTATGAACATAAGCAATCAGTCTCCAGACCCTGGTAGAGTTAGGTTTTTATTTTCAATAAAGTGCTTTATGATGAGCAAATATTAACTGCTCTATTTTGAATAGCAGTTTTTGTAAAAATTTTCTTCAGTCTTTCAATATCTAAAATAGTAGCCTGCTATCCAGAATCACTTCACTCCTTGTGTATTACGAAGTTAGCTGGTTCTAAGCTGCATAGCAATATATCCTTGAGAGCAAACAAGAACCTGGCTTGCTTTATTCCTCAGCTTTTGACAACCTTTATTATTTCATTTATCTGATATTCATAGTGAGATGTAAACATCTTACTTCCCAGTGTGATTCTCATATCAACAGTAGGTCAGTTTAAAATATTGGGAATCAATATGTTATAAAACATCAGCCAGTACTAAAAAGGCAGACCCAGAGCAAATTCATTGAATGTCAAATAAAAAATAAACATCAACAGTTAAAAATGTAATAAGATAATAAATAAAAGCAGGGAATTAAAAAAAATTCTTAACCTAAAAAGCAATTTGACAAGTAAGATATACCTGTATTAAACACAAAGCCACTTACAGTACAGAGAGCAATGAATTTTTCATGCAGGTAGACAGAACAATTCTTTTCTAAATTTAATAGACAGAATACATGACATTAGTGCCATTGATGGTGAAGTTTGGGAATCAGACAGAGAGAGAACACTGGAGTCTCTGTGAAGACATTAGTGCAGGGTCTACATTTTTTATTGACTTGTGTAGACATTTAAGACTAAATGTTCTTAGACTGAAGGTCTTTTATTCATCTCACACATGTATGCATATATTTCTATGGGCAGGAACTTAGGTTTATTTTTTATTATTATTTTGCTTGATTTTTATCCTGTTATGCATCTGTCTCAAACTATCAGTCTCACAGTCTGGTTATATAGTCAGTCAGCTGGTCTGTCTGTGAGACATCATTTTATTGACCTATCATCAAGTTCACAGTTCTATAGAAAACCCTATAAAAAGTGACAAAAGAACTAGGGTATCACATTCCTTTTGGGCTATTTAAAATTTAATGTGCAAGGACTAACAAGTGAAAGAAAACTTGAACCCTATAGCCTGGATAAAATAGCTAGGACAATAGCTGAAGAGTAAGTGTGATCGTAGCCTCAATCCTCTCTCTTCACCTAGTGTAAAGTACACTATCTAACACACCCAACATGTACTAGCAAATATTGCATTCCTTCAATGCTGTTGCCTTTGTTGTTGTTGTTATGTGCCGTCAAGTCAGACCCGACTCATAGCGACCCCTCCTTGGGTTTCTGAGGCAGTATCACTAAGGAAGTAGATTGCCCCATCTTCCTTCCGGGGAGTTGCTGGTGGGTTTGAACTGCCAGCCTTCTGGTTAGCAGTCAAGTGCCTTAGCCACTATGCTACCAGAGGGATAGTATATCTCTCTGTTGACCATAGCCTTCCACATGGGTGTTTTCTCTCCCCAGCTGCTCTTCTTCTGACATTCTATCCCTGCCACACCCAGGAGTCTCTCAGGGTGAAGTCAAGAGGAATGAAACTCTAATTGTGAAAGAGCAGGCATAAAAATAATACTCAGAAAAGATTTTTTTTTTTGTTAGTATTTTTTGGCATAGTAAATTCCTAGAGCCTAGCAATCCTATAGGAGCTCTGGTAGCATAATGCCTAAGGCACATGACTACTAACCAGAAGGCTGGTGGTTCAAACCCACCAGCCACTCTTGGAAGGAAGGTTGGGCAATCTACTTCCTTAGTGGTACCACCTCAGAAACCCCAGGAGGAGTCACTAGGAGTCAGTCCGACTTGACACCACATAACAACAACAACAACAGCAATCTTGTATAAAAACTAAAAACTAAACACACTGCTGTCAAGTTGGACCCAACTGATAGTGACCCCTCCTTGGATTTCCAAGGCAGTATCACTATGGAAGTAGATTGCCCAATCTTCCTTCCCAGGAGTGGCTGGTGGGTTTTTTTGAGGAAAACATGCAATGCCTACCCACAAAGTTCTTACACACTAGTGGAAAAATATGCATATGTGTATGTGTGTTTTACATATTTGTGATGTGATGAATAAAGATATACAGCTTTACAGAGGCTGTTATGGGAAGTATAGAGAAGGGGCACCGACAAGTTTTGGATATGGTAGTAAGGGCCAGAATATCATCTTGGAAATTATACCTGATTCTGACATAAATGAAGAGTGGAAAGAGATTTTCTAGACAGAGGAAAAAACAGAAGAAACAACTGCAGAATTGTCTTTGTGTGAATCATAAGCAATTTAACTCATAGCAGCATAGAGACCAAGGTAGAGGGAGCAAAGAATGAAGCTACAGTTGAAGGCTCAGGTTCAATCTCAGAAAGCCTCATATGCCCTACTGGGTAGGTCATGGAGAAGACATGCTCTGAGTTGTGTGTAATGGAGGTGAATCAATAGACAGCCTGGGAAGAGGATAAAATAGTAAAGAGTAGAGGCAAGAAGCACAGTGAAGAGACTGTTTCTGTTGCTCAGAAATAATGGAGGCCTGGCTTAGAGCTGTGATAATAGTGATGGTAAGGAGGCAACAACGGCAAGATATATACAGTAAAAATCCCTACATTTGGTGAGTGATAAAATTGAGGAAAGGACCGAGAGTTACTTTTTAATACCATATCTTGGTCCAGAAGAGGCCATGAGTTAAGATAGTAGCCATATATAGGAAGAAATAAGTCTATGGGAGACAGTGAGTTCAGAGGTGGTAATTATGTTATGGGAATTTATTAAAGTAATGAGGTCCACTGGAAATCTAAAGCTTAAGGAAACATGTTATATAGAATTTGAGGGTCAATCATACATAGGTGGTAATTGCAGCTCTGAGAGTACATGAGTTAACCCCAAGAGAGTGTGTTGTATTAAATAAATAAATAAAAACATGGTCCAAGTTTGGACATATCAAAATACAAATATTGAAAATGAGGTGGCTAAGGAGGAGAATGTTTGAATATCTATCTTGAAATATAATGTTGTCAGTGATAGGATAATATCCACATGCCTACAAGGAAGACCAGCTAATACTACTATTATTCAAATTTACACACCAACCACCAAAGCCAAAGACAAGGAAATTGAAGACCTTTACCAACTTCTGCAGTCTGAAATTGACCAAACATGCAATCAAGATGTATTGATCATTACTGGTGATTGGAATGCAAAAGTTGGAAACAAAGAAGAATCACTGGTTATTAGAAAATATGCCCTTGGTGATAGAAATGACAATGGAGATTGCATAATAGAAATTTGCAAGACCAATGACTTATTTATTGCAAATACCTTTTTTTCAACAACACAAATGGTGGCTATACATGTGGACTTTGCCAGACAAAGTACTCAGGAATAAGATTTACTACATCTGTGGCAAGAGGCAATGGAGAAGTTCAATATCTTCAGCCAAAACAAGGCCAGGAGCTGACTGTAGAACAGAGCATCAAGTGTTCACATGTAAGTTCAACTTGAAGCTGAAGACAATTAAAAGAAGTCCATGAGAGCCAAAATGTGACCTTGATTATATCTCTCCTGACTTTGGAGACCATCTAAAGAATAGATTTGATGATTTGAACACCAGTGACTAAAAACCAGAGGAATTGTGTGATCATATCAAGAACATCATCCATGAAGAAAGCAACAGAAAGAAAGGAAGAAAGAAAGGACCAAAATGAATGTCAGAAGAGACTCTGAAACTTGCTCTTGAATGGAGAGTAGCTAAAGCAAGTGGAAGAAATGACAAGATAAAACAGCTCAACAGATTTCAAAGAGCAGCTAGGGAAGACAAAGTCAATTATTACAATGAAATATGCAAAGACCTGGAGTTAGAAAAACAAAAGGGAAGAACATGTTAGGCATTTCTGAAGTTGAAAGAACTGAAAAAAAGATTCAAGCTTCAAACTGCAATATTGAAAGATTCTATGGGCAAAATATTGAATGATGCAGGAAATATCAAAAAAGGATGGAAGGAATACACAGAGTCACTGTACCAGAAAGGATTGGTTGATGTTCATCCATTACGGGAAGTGGCATATGATCAAGGACCAATGGCATTGAAGGAAGAAGTCAAAGCTGCACTGAAGGAATTGGCAAACAACAAGGTTCCAAGAGTTGACAGAATATTCAGTGAGATGATTCAACAAATGGATGCCTCACTGGAGGCACTTATTTGTCTAAGCCAAGAAATTTGCAAGCCAACTACCTGGCCAAGTGGCTGGAAGAGATCCATATTTGTACCCATTCCAAAGAAAGGTAATCCCACAGAATGTGGAAATTATCAAACAATATCATTAATATCACATGCAAATAAAATCTTGCTGAAGATAATTCAAAAATAGTTGCAGTAGTGTATTGACAGAGAATTTCCAGAAATGTAAGTTGGATCCAGAAGAGGATGTGGAACAAGGCTATCATTGCTGATGTCAGGTGGATCTTGCATCAAAGCAAAGAATACCAGAAAGATGTTTTCTTGTGTTTTTATTGACTATGTAAAAGAATACCAGAAGCTAAGAATACCAGAAAGATGTTCACCTGTGTTGTATGACTACGCAAAAGCATTAGACTCTATGGAGCATAACAAATTATGGATAACATTGTGGAGAATAGGAATTCTAGAGCACTTAATTGTGCTCATGAGGAACCTGTTCATAGACCAGGAGCCTGTCATTCAAACAGAACAAGGGGATACTGCATTAAAATCAGGAAGGTGTGGCCCAAGCTTGTATCCTTTTATGATACTTCTTCAATCTATATGCTGAACAAATTATGCAAGAAGATGGACTATATGAAGAAGAACGTGGCATCATATTGGAGGAAAACTCATTAACAGCCTGTGGTATTCAGATGACACACCCTGCTTGCTGAATGTGAAAATAACTGGAAGCACTTACTGGTGAAGACTAAAAAACTATAGTCTGCAGTACAGATTACACCTCAAAATAAAGAAAATGAAAATCCTTACAAAAGGACCAATAAGCAGCATCATGATAAATGGAGAAAAGGCTGAAGTTGTCAAAGATTTAGTTGTACTTGGATCCACAATCAACACCCATGGAAGCAGTCGTCAAAAAATCAGATATTGTATTGCACTGGGAAAATTTGCTGCAGAAGACCTCTTTAAAATGTTGAAGGGCAAAGACATCACTTTGAAGACTTGTTAAGTGCTGTCGAGTCAACTCTGAAACATTCCCTTGAGCGGAGAGTAGCTAAAGCAAATGGAAGAAATGACAAGATAAAAGAATTGAACCGAAGATTTCAAAGAGCAGCTCGAGAAGACAAAACCAATTACTATAATGAAATGTGCACAGACCTGGAGTTAGAAAAACAAAAGGGAAGAACACCCTCAGCATTTCTCAAGCTGAAAGAATTGAAGAAGAAACTTAAGCCTTGAGTTGTAATATTGAAAGATTCCAAGGGCAAAATAGTGAATGATGCATGGAACAGCAAAAGAAGGTGGAAAGAATACACAGAGTCACTGTACCAAAAAGAACTGGTCGATCTTCATCCATTTCAAGAGGTGGCATATGATCTAGAACCAATGGTACTGAAGGAGGAAGTCAAAGCTGCAATGAAGGAATTGGTGAAGAACAAGGCTCCAGGAATTGATGGAATACCCATTGAGATATTTCAACAAACAGATGCTGCACTGGAGGCACTCACTTGGTTATGCCAAGAGATTTGGAAGACAGCTACCTGGCCAACTGACTGGAAGAGATCCATATTTGTACCCATTCCAAAGAAACAGGATTCCACAGAATGTGGAAATTATTGAACAATATCATTAATACCACATGCAAGTAAGATTTTACTGAAAATAATTCAAAAATGGTTGCAGCAGTATATTGACAGAGAACTTCCAGAGGTGCAAGCTGGATTCAGAAGAGGACGTGAAACAAGGGATATCATAGCTGTTGTCAGATAGATCTTGGCTCAAGGCAAAGAATACCAGACAGATGTTTTCCTGTGCTTTATTGACTATGCAAAGGCATTTGATTGTGTGGATCATGACAAATTATGGATGACATTGGGAAGAATGAGAATTCCCGAACACTTGATTGTACTTGTGAGGAACCTATACCTTGACCAGGAGGCTGTTGTTCGGATGGAACAGGGGACACTGCATGGTTTAAAATCAGAAAGGGAGTGTGTCAGGTTTGTAGCCTTTCTCCACACTTATTCAATCTATATGCTGAGCCAATAATCTGAGAAGCTGAACTATGTGAAGAAAAACGTGGCATCAGGTTTGGAGGAAGAATCATTAACAACCTGACATATGCAGATGATACAACTTTTCTTGCTGAAAGTAAGGATGACTTAAGACACTTACTGATGAAGATTGAGGAACACAGTCTGCAGTATGGATTACATCTCAATATAAAGAAGAAAAAATCCTCACAACTGGACCAGTAAGCAGCATCACGATAAATGGAGAAAAGATTGAGGTTGTCAAAGAATTCACGCTGCTTGGTTCTACAATTGATGCCAATGGAAGCAGCAGTCAGGACATTAGATGACGTGTAGCACTGGGCAAGTCTGCTGAGAAGGAACTTTTTCAAGTGCTGAGGAGCAAGGATGTCTCCTTGAGAACTAAGGTGCGCCTGACACAAGTCATGATATTTCCAATCGTCTCATATGCATGTGAGAGCTGGACAATGAATAAGGAAGACC
>NW_006921713.1:3004339-3007531 GCF_000298275.1 Orycteropus afer afer
GATTGTGGAACAGACCATCAACTGTTCATATGCAAGTTCAACTTAAAGTTAAAGACAATTAAAACAAGTCCATGAGAGCCAAAATATGATCTAGAATATATCTTTCCTGAATTTAGAGACCATCTAAAGAATAGATTTGATGCATTGAACACCAATGACTGGAAACCAGATAAATTGTGGATGACATCAAAAGCATCATCCATGAAGAAAGCAAGAGATCACTAAAATGAACAACAAAAGAAGACTGAAATGGATGACTTTGAAGACTAAGGTGCACCTAACCCAAGCCATGGTATTTTCAGTCACCTTATATGTATGTGAAAGCTGGAGAACAAATAAAGAAGAGCAAGAAAGCGTTGATGCTTTTGAACTGTGATGTTGGTGAAAAATACTGAAAATACCATGGAATGCCAGAAGAACAAGCAAATCTGCTCTGGAAAAAGTGCAACCAGAATACTCCTTGGCAGCAAGAATGGCCAGACTTTGGCTCACCTGTTTTGGCCATGTTGTCAGAAGGGACCATTCCCTGGAGAAGGGTATGATGGTTAATGAAGTGGAGGGTCAGCAAAAAAGGGGAAGACCCTCAACCAGATGGATTGACACACTGACTACTATCATGGGCTCAAGTATAGCAAAGATTGTGAGGACAGTGAAAGATCAGGCTGTGTTTTATTCTGTTGTACATAGGGTCGCTATGAGTTGGAGCCAATATAATGGCACCTAAAACAGCAACTACAAAAGGTTCTTAGCATAGGGACCCCAGGTCCAAATGTATTCCCCTACATTGGCTCTTAATTGTCACAAAGACCACCAAAACCACTATGAGATTAGGTCCTAATATAAGCAGTTTCAATGCCAGGCCTCACAGCAAGACCACAAACTTACCAATCCCCTATGTGGACTGCAAGCCACTCAGTGCTATTGTGTGGAATACAAGTCACCTAAGCAGCTAGTAAACAAGCCAATCACTTTCAAGATTTCAGCCTGATCAATGATTCTGGGAGAATTACAAACTCAGGGCCAGAAAGGCCAAATAGAACATCAACTCAATGCACCACATTAACTCATTTTGTTGAAACAGGAGATCTCTTCCTCACCTACAGTTTGCATGTCATGGCTTTTTTTGTCATCTCCATGGTTTTCTTTGGTCTCCATACTGAATTTCTTTGTCCAGACAAGCTATGTACTTCACCTGTGATCTAAGATTTTATAATTTGGGTATTTGGAAATTTCAAAACCTTATCAATCTTTTTAAACTGAATTTAGCCTTTGCCTCTTGTTTACTCACTACCTATTATCTGTTTCTGTCACTGCCTCTATGAATTTGTATTCATTAAACATTCATTTATTGGTCATATAATAGGTACTAGGAACCATTCAAGGAATTTCCACATTTTACAATTTTCACAATTTTACACAAACTTGTATAGCTTTGCCTAGCTGAAAAAACAGGTTTCATCTAATACTAATGGACATGTGTAAACTCATGCCCTGTCGTCTCTTTTCTGAAATTTATAGTAATAAAAATAAAATGCGTATTAGTTTCCTAGGAGCTCTGGTAATGGAGTAGTTAAGTGACACTCCACAAGAGAAATGTGTCAGTCTACTTCCATAAAGAAAGTACCCTGGAAGTTCTGTGAGGAAGTTTTTTTCTCTGTCCTATAGGGTCGCTATGAGTCAAAATTGACTGACTTGCAACAATGATATTATTAGTTTCCTAGGGTTGTCAAAACAAAGTACCACAAGTTGGGTAGAGTAAGACAACAGAAATATATTGTCTCACAGTTCTGCAGACTGGAAGTCCAAATTCAGGATATTGTCATGATGATGCTGTATCCAAAGGCTGTAGAGGAAGATCCTTCATTGTCTCTTCTAGCTTCTGATAGTCCCAGGCATTCCTTGATCAGTAGTAGCTCCATAACATCAATTTTTCTTCATATTACCATTTTCTTTCTGTGTATTTTGTGTCTGTCTCATTTCCTCTTTTTATAAAAGCACAGTTGAATATGGTTAGGGACCACCCAATTTCAGTATGACCTCATGATAATTAATGACATGCGTAAACACCTCATTTCCAAATTAAGATCATGTTCACAGGTACCAGGATTTAGAACTTCAACATGTCTTTTTGCAAGACATTATTCAATCAATTAAGTTAACAAGATACTGATTTTAAAAATTATAGGAAAAATAAAAGTGTAAGAATTTGCTTGCCACTAAACTTAATTCAAACCAAGGATTGTGAGGATGCCACATGACTAGGCAGTGTTTTCTTGTTGTACACAGAGTCTTTATGAGTTAGAGCTGACTTGATGACACCTAACAAAAACAACAACAAACCTAGTTCTATATGTGCTCCTGTATTAAGCAGGAGGAAAGGCTAAAATGAAAGGATGCTTGCTTTAGAACTACTGTGAGGGTGATAGTATTATTATTTCCAATTTACAAAGAGAAAAAGGAGAAGTCAAGGGGTAGTTTATTCAATGCTTACAACTGTTATTGTTATTGTTGTTGTTGTTGTTGTTGTTTGCCGTCGAGTCAGCCCCGACTCATAGCAACCCCTCCTTGGGTTTCTGAGGCAGTATCACTATGGAAGAAGATTGCCCCAGTTATTATTGTTAGGTGCTGTCAAATCGGTTCCAACTTATAGCAACCTCATGTACAAGAGAATGCCCAGTCTTGCATCATCCTCACAATCACTGCTATGGTTTTCTTGTTGTTTTTACATGCCATCAATTTGGCTCCAACTCATAGCAACACTATGTAAAATAGAACGAAACACTGCTTGGTCCTGGGCCATCTCCACAATCTTTGCCATCATTGCAGCCACTGTTTCGATCCATCTCATTGAAGGTTTACAACTAGTAAATGGAAAATAATATTTGGGCTCAATTTTTCTGAAGCTAACTTTCTAGAATCTTGAAATGAAAGTCTAGAAATTATTCTTTGCACTTAAAAAAGCAGTAGATCTTCTTCTTGTATTTACATTTAGCATATGTGTTATCTTGATAGTGTGGTTGAAGTAGATTTCCCTTCCTATTTATTTGTACATGGAATGAAGTTAAAATGAATGTTGAAACTCTCAGCACATACAAGAAACAAGAAACTACTATACAGTGTAGGGTACTCAGTGTGAATATATATATATATGTGTGTGTGTGTGTGTGTGTGTGTATAACATATATATATATA
>NW_006921713.1:3007728-3008865 GCF_000298275.1 Orycteropus afer afer
TTGAACCGCCAGCCTTCTGGTTAGCAGTCAAGTGCTTTAGCCACTATGCTACCAGAGCTCCTATATATAGTCTATATACATATAAAATCAAACTCACTGCTGCCTGGTCAGACTCAACTCAGCGACCCTTCCTTGGGTTTCCGAGGTGGTATCTCTATGGAAGTAGATTGCTCAATCTTCCTTCCAAGGAGTGGCTGATGGGTTTGAACCACCAGCCATTTCATTAGCAGTCAAATGCACTAGGCCATCAGAGCTTATACACACACACACGTACACATGTGCATATATATCCAGAGTCTATGAATAGTGCATATGCTTAAAGCATTTGGCTGCTAATCAAAAAACTGGGAGTTTGAGCCTACCCAGAGGTGGCTTGAAAGAAAGTTCTAGTGATCTAGTCCTTAAAAATCAGCCACTGAAACCCCTATAGATCACAGTTCTACTCTGACACATGAGGTTGCCATGAGTTGGAGTCAACTTGACGGCAAAGTGTTTGTTTTAAATGTTCACATGTTAAAACATGATCCTGAATAATCCACAAAGAGATAATATAGAGAGAGACATAAATGATTGCATTCTTCTCTAAATACCCAAGACTTTAAAGGCTCACATTTCCATTTTATTCCCACACAAACCTGAAGGCCTTCCTATTTCCCCAACAATTCCCCTAGCGTCACAAGAATTCCAAATTAGGCTATCCAATAGTGGAATTTTTTTTTATATTCCTCATAATTTAGACACTCCATAGTGCCTAAGGTACTTGACTGCTAACCAGAAGGCTGGTGGTTCAAATTCACCAGCCACTCCTCGGAAGGAAGATGGGGCAATCTACTTCCGTAGTGATACTGTCTCAGAAACTTAACGAGGGGTTGCTGGGAGTTTGGACTGACTCGACGGCAAACAACAACAACAACAATCACTTGTGTGAAGAATCTATCTTTTGATAATGGCAAAAAAAAAAGCTAAGGCATAATGCTGTTCTCTACTGGCTTCATAAATAAATATAAATAATCACTACCAAAAAAATATCACTACCATCTTCCATTTTGCTGTGTCCCAAAGATTTTGGTATGTTGTGTTTTCATTCTCATTTGATTCAAGGAATTTTTGAATTTCAATTTTGATTTCTTCTCTTAC
>NW_006921713.1:3012565-3024689 GCF_000298275.1 Orycteropus afer afer
TATCTTCTGTGTCTGTGTTAATTGGTTTCCCTTTTCTTTGTTGAAGAGGGTCTGTGCAATCCTTCTGCCTAGTCCGCCATCTTGCCCCGCCCTACCATCTTCCATTTTAAAGAAAACCTTCCTTCACCTAAATTTTCTTCAAGCTACCATGCTTTTAAGAACAAAGCAATGTTCCTGAATGGATAGGCCATAATTGTTGTTTCCAATTCCTTACTTCCCTTTCACTCAACCCACTGGCCTATCACTCCACTGAAATTGAGGCCAAAAAGATTACTAGTGACAACAAAGACTCCTCCTCTGGGCTCCACTTGCACACTCATCTGTCGTAATGACATCTCTGGAAAATCTCATAGGATGTTAGCCAGGAAATGTTCAAAAGAAACTTCTATGTCTCTCTCTGCAAAACTGTTAATCTTCCAGCCCCTGACACCATAGTAAATGATGCTCTACACCAACAGATACTGAAGCCAGAAGAAGCCTCAGAGTCATTCTGGATTTCTTTCTACCTCTCATTCTGCATTTATTCATCAGTAGTATTATGAGCTCCACTCTGAAATGGAGCTTACATCTATCCATTCCTTTCCTTCCCCGTCAGCAAAGTGTTATTACAAGCCATCACTCTTGCACCTAGACAACTGGCCCTGTTTCCTAACTGGTCTCTCTGTTCCTAACTTTCTCTCTCTTTAACCCTTTCTTCTCACAATAGCCTTAGTGATGATGTTTAACATATAAAAGAGTTGATTTACCTCCGGTACTTATTACATTTAGAATACAACCTTAAAAACTAAACAAAACACCCACACTCCTTAACCTGACTAGTTAATCTCTACATGATAGACCTCCACCTGTCCCTAACCTCATCTCCCATCACTTGATCCTCTGCCTATATTTCATCCACATTGACTTTCTTCATATTCTTGAACTTACTAAGCACATTTCCACCTTACAGCCATTGCACTTATTTTTCCCTCAGCATAGAATTCTATCTAATCTTCACATGGTTGAGTATCTTCCATACGTCTATTCTTACTTATAGGCTACCTCCTTAGATAAAATTTCCTTTATCATCCTGCTAGTCTACCGATATCTCCAATCTTGTATAACTCTTATTACAATATTATCTCTGTTTTCCTAACTATAGTGTGTCATGTCTTAGTAAATTTCATAAATATAGCAAACCATGTCATTTATTTATTCATTACCTGTTCTATCTCTCTTTGATTAGATTGTAAAATCTTTATGTACAGGAACCATGTCTGTCTTGTGTAACATTATAGCCTCAGCTCCTAGCAAAATGCCTTGCTAAATGCCTGGTACAAATAAAAAAAATGCTAGCTCATTAAATGAATGAAGATGAAAAAAAAAATAAATGGATGAATTAATTATCTTCCTAATCGCCACATCTATAGTATTAATTTTGCTGGACCTATCTCGGTCATTTAACAGAATTATTCAAGTTTCCTTCTTGAAAGCCTTCTACATTGGATTTCTGCTAGATCATGCACCCCTGGTGTCTTAGTTCTGTAATGGTACTATAAGAAATAGCACAAGTGGATGGCTTTAACTAACAGAAATTTATTCTCTCACAATTTTCGAGGCTTGAAGTCTGAATTCAATTCTAGGGGAAGGTTTTCTCTCTCTGTTGATTCTGGGGGAAGATCTTTGTCTTCTTCATATTTGGTGGGCCCAGCATCCCTTGGAGATCTCCAGGTATGTTAGCATCAATCTTCCCCTGGGTCTAAAAGGCTCTCCAAGTCCAAAGAATACACTCAGCTCCTGAATCTTCTTTCTTAGTGGTACTGAGGTCAGCTACTCTCTGCTCACTTCTATCTCCTTTTACCTCTTGTAAAATAAAAGATGATGCAAGTCACAACCCAGGGAAACACACTCTACTTCAGATTAGGGCTGTGATCTGAATAAGGGTATTGCATCCCACCTCATTTCCCTTACAACTGATTCACTGATCACATCATGAGTGATGAGTATATAGTTACATCATTGCATCATTACATAACTGCCAGATTATATCATTACATAACTGCTAAATTACATCATTATATAACTGCAATCTATTGACAATCATGGTCCAGGCAAGTTGGCATGTATTTTTTGTAGTTGTTGTTATGTGCCGTCGAGTCAGACCTGACTCATAGAGACCTCTACTTGGGTTTCTGAGGCAATATCACTACAGAAGTAGATTGCTCAAACTTCTGAGGAGTGGCTGGTGAGTTTGAACCACCAGCCTTCTGGTTACTAGTCAAGTGCCTTAGGCACTATGCTACCACAGCTCCCAATACATGTTGTTGTTGTTGTTGTTGTTATGTGCCGTCGAGTCGGACCCGACTCATAGGGACCCCTCCTTGGGCTTCCGAGGCAGTATCACTACGGAAGTAGGATTGCCCAACCTTCCTTCCGAGGAATGGCTGGTGGGTTTTTGAACCACCAGCCTTCTGGTTAGCAGTCAAGTGACTTAGCCACTATGCTACCAGAGCTCCCCCCAATACATAGGAGACACAATTTAATCCATGACGCCTGTTTTCTTCTTAGGATATTTACTTTTATTTCAATTTCTTTTTCCCCTAAACACTCCTTAAATATTAGCATTCTTTGGAGATTTGTCATTGCCTCCTTACTCTTCCTAGTCATCACATTTTTCTAAGGTAAGCTGAACCATGGTCATAGCTCTAATAATATATTCAATGCTAAGAACAAATCAATACCTTTATCCCAGATATTTCTCCATCATGTGGTATAAAACTGTTTATCCAGCTGCCCAGTAAATATCTCTAAATTGATAATTCCAAGTTCCTCAAACTTACGATTTCTAAAATTAAATATTCCATCCTTCTCCTATCTTAGCACTGTGCCTTTTTCTATATCCCCATCTTCAATCATGACACTAATATTGATCTTGACAACAAATTCATTTATTCCCTTATTCATTCTTTTTATAAATATTTATTGAGTGGTTTCTATGTGCTAGGCACTGTTTTGGACACTTAGAATAGATACATCAGTGTACAAAACTGGCAAAACAAACAAACAAACAAAACCCCTGCTTATATTTTTCTTAAAATTCTTAGTCATCTTAGAATCCTGTTCTTTTCTAGACTGCAATCTAGTTTTGTAAATATCTCCACTTATAAGCTCAAAACTATTCTTATTTTTTCTATTTCTCTCTTCCTGTCTCTCTTCAAGACTTTATCACCTCTAGTATTACAATAACTTTTTATTGGTCAACCTTCTTTCAGGCTACATTTAAATCTACCTCAACAATGCAACAGGACATATCATTTTAAAATGCAAATCTCGTCATGACCTTTCCTAGATCAAAATCTTTCAGTGGACCTCCATCACCACTCATCAAAATGAGTGTCTTGTTTACACATCTAACAAAACCAAGTTCAGATGCTTGAAGGGAGACCAAGACAAAATTAGACTTATGTAAAGGAAGGAGAGGAGAGAGCCCTAGGTGAATGCCCCAAATGTTCCAAAGTTTTTAGTACAGTACAGTCGCATGATATGAAATGTGCTGGCACCAGCTGGAATAGACCAAGCAGATCCAATCAATTTATGCATGTATTTTTTCATCACAGAAATACTGCTTTCATTTTCTATTATTCTTTGTACTTGTCATACATTCTTATTTTATACTATTTATTAAATTATTAAGTTTACTTTTAACTTCCAATTAATGATAATTTATGAATATACTGAACACGTCAGTTCATTAATGTAGATTTTTATGGGCCATTCTAGTAGTTTGTACTAGACGCATTAGTACCATAATAAAGCAAGCTTCATTTACATATATAAATATATATTTTATATATTATATAGATACATATACATACAAATATATATATATATACAATTCTCATTTCAATCGCAATTTTCTTTTAAGAAAAGGATTATGGCATATAACAATTTATCTATTGGGCAAATGTAGAATTCACCTTGATTGCTACTTAATGTGTGGGGCAAAACAAATCACACAACTCAAAAATTGAGTAATTTTTGGAATGATGAGGTATTTATAAAATTATTACTTCTTTTGAACCAGAAATAATATTACTCTACAGTAACCTTGATTTTTTTTTTTTTTTTTAATTAGTGGTTTAAAACTGATAGCATAGGCACAGATTGTCTTATCTGAAAGACATCTTAAGTAAATCCAGATCAGCCATTGTTTTTCTTGGTTGACAGAATCAATCAATCCACCTATCAATCAAATATTTATTAGGTGCCAACCTTGAGCCTGGCATTGATCCAGTCCTGTGAATTGATGAAACAATAGTCCAAAACAGGAAAAGTAAGATAATAAACTTCAAATGAGCAATGTTGAATCTTATTTTTTTTTATTTTCACCAATATATAGTGTGATTATATATATGTATATATATACATATATATATATATATATATATGTATATGTGTATGTGTATATATACATATATATATACACACACAGGTGTAAAGCTATACATATGTATATATGCATAAACACACATATCTTTTCGTGTTAAAAAAAATCATTGTGAGTAGTATTATTTTTAGTTTGGGGGACCAAGAGTATTATTTATAATCTGTTATTGTGTAAACCTACATGATATTCAGATTTTCTCTTGAGGGATATACTGTTTCCTAGAGATCTTGTGATGCATGGTAACTTTTTAAAATTTTTCCATATTGAAGCAAATGAACCAGTGTCTTTGTACTACATAGTCATACTATTGGGTCACTATGCTGTCTTAATGGGCCTCTAGAAGGCCAATTTGGAAGAAGCTAATTCTGAGCTCAAGGCTCTTCCCTGGTGAACTCCAAGATCCCATTGTTCTATATGACTCTGCACAATATCCACTTGAGTTCTGAAGTTGAGAGTTCAAGTAATCCCTGTAGAGCTTAGTCCCAAGAGAACAAACAGAGTGTCAATGGAGGTATGCTTCTACTAAACCAACAAAGAACAATTACTGAAGGTTAGCCAAGATCATTATATATAGCATTCCTTCTATTAGATTCTGAGCTCGTGCTTGCTACGAACACAAAATTTGAATTGTGTCAGGAAATACAAAGTAAGACTCTTTAATATGCTTTTTTCAGGGTTCTTTATCACTATATGAATTAGTTAATAGATTAGAATCCCCATAATACCAAAGTGATTGCATTAAGCAGAATCCTCTGCACATCTAATTATTTCTTCAGTAAACAGCCTTTAAACACAACAGTGTAGGGCAGTTGAATAAGCACAGAACGTGTTCAGTGAGTAATGTATTCATTTAGTAGGTAGTGAGAAACAGAGGCCAGCTTACTGAAAGCCACTTTTTTCAATCACCTTATTAATTGGGAACTTTATTGGGAGGTCAGTTGATCTGAAGACTTTTTCACACAAATCATTGTGAGCTCATTATTTACTGTTGGTCTGCTACTCATATTGCTATTGCAATTGCCATTTTTATGTATTTAAATGCTTCTGTTGACACAATTCACAGGATACTCACATTTGTTAAAAAATGGTCCACCTGTAAGCAGATATTCGACACTTTCCCATAGAGCACTCAGTCAACTGAATGCCATATCCCTGACTTCTTTTTCTCTTCCATTCCATCATTCACCACCACTTAAAACTTACCAGACTCTTACTCTACTACACATTCTTGAATGATAATATTAGCTTAATCTATTTTAATATATGAAGGAGTTCTGGTGGTATAGGGGTTAAGGTATTTGGCTGCTAACTGAAAGGTTGGTGGTTCAAACTCATCAGTCACTCTGAAGAAGAAAGATGGGCAGTCTGCTTCCATAAAGATTTACAGCCTTGGAAACCCAATAGGAGTCACTATGAGTTGGAATTGACTCAACAGCAGTGAGTTTGGTTTGGTTTGGATTATTAAGTAACAGAAGTGAGATGTACAAAAACAGGAGTGGAATAATCCCACATGTGAAAACATAATATCTATAGACAACATGGGGCAAGTATAGCTGGCTTCTCCCACCATAAAATCTGAATTATTAGTTATAAATATCATGCAGTGAATTAAAATAATAAATTTAGATTATTGAAGGAAGTAACTTGTACAAAGCAGTTGCTTTTTGAGGGGAAAAATGTTTTAATATGTAATGTTTGCTAATATTCATAGAGCAAAAATTTCACCATAACATTGGTGATTTCACATTACCAAACAATGTCATTAAATTTAGATTTGAAAATGATGCTTACAGTTTGCTCTGTGAGAAGCCTGGATGAGCCAACAAAGCACTGGAGATAACCACAAAATGAGAGCTGTATTAGGAGAGCAAATGTGATCTCTGCTCTCAGTCATCACCATCATTACTTTGTATCTCTTTTGTTGGCCAATGGCAAAGTCAGAAAGTCATTCATCAAGGCAAAACTTTCTTTGATGGTTACTTTCTTTGTAAAGCTGCATAAGGTGAGCTGTTATGTTCAGCTTTTGCACTGAACAAAGATCAGGCAATTTACCTGATTTTCCTTTGCCCCTTTTGGGCTCTTGGCTGTGTTTGCATGTAGAGTAAAGAAAATATTAGGTATAACAAGAATGAGCTATCAAATTGATATTTCCTGACCTTTTGAAATGGAAAACACACCTTAAATTAACAACATATATGGAATAAATGCAATGAGTTATGCCCTTTGATTTCAAGCTATTTACTTTCTAGATATGTATGTATGACCATCAACTTTCTGACAGAAACCCTAATACTAGGTCTTTGGAAATCCCCACAGTATAATGCTTGGTTAAATAACAGGAGAGAAAAATGATCTTTCCCCTTAAGTGAGTGCTGATCCAAGGAGCAGTTTCTTCATTTGCTCAATGCAATGTCACCTACCATCCTCACATCTGGGCAAAGGTCATGCATCAACAATGTTTATCTATGTCTATGTTTATTCACAGCTGGAAGTAGGCAAAAGTGTAGAGGTTCGTTTTTTTTTTTTTTTTTTTTTTAAGAATAAATTCCAGAAGGAGGGAATGGTCAGACTTCTGTTATAATTATGGATCTTGGTTGAGTTCCTAACAGGCCCCAAATCATGTGATTCTATCACAGAAATGAGGATATTTTAGAAAGGAGATTAAGTACACAATTGATAACTAAGTCTGGATAAAATACACGAACTGGGTTTGTCCTGGGCAAGATAGGATATATGATCACATCCACAAATATCAAGTGCATGAAGTTGGAAGTGATGGTTTGGTGCTTTTGCTTGACAATATAAAATCAATGTGTCCCAGAGAATGAAGAAATACAAGTCAGATGAGTGGGATGCAGGGGTGGGTAATGAGTTACACGTGTAGATAGTGCAAAAGTAAGTAAAAGTTATAGTTGATGAGGTTAAAATACATTGATTAAGTTGCAGAGATACTTTAGGATATTAAAAAGTATATGTATGGATGTTGTTTTTTGAAATAAATATATTTCTAAAAAGATATTGATTAAATGAATATTTACCAAATATAATTATCCTTTTATTTTAATTATAAAATTGAGTAAAAAAGTTCTTTAAAAATATCTAGTTTCACTTATTCTATAAAATTATATCTATAAATATAAAAATGTTTAAAAATAGTAGATTCAATAGAAAATTTGATCAAAGTCACAATAATGAACATGTGCAATATTTTTAATGTTTAGAATATAATTTTAAAGCATAAAGGAAAAAGAAATACATTTTAATCAAACAGAAATCATTGTTTCCAACAGTAAATTCTACCAAACTTCCTTCCCGATCTCATACAACAGAATCATATTTCTTCTCTTTGGTTTATGAAACTTTGTTTCATGATAGTTTGTGATAAGTTCTGACATTAAAAAATAAAAGGTTGATGTAAATTAAACGTTGAAAAAGATTACAATATAAGAGACAGTATCTCAAAACACAGCAATAAATTACCTTGCACATTCAAATTTGTTGCAGTTTACACAACTGTAAAGAAAGTAATGTGAGATTACATTTGTCCTGAGTGATGATTCAAGCAGTAGTTTTGGGGCTGCTCTGTTCAATGAGGAGAACAGAAAACTCCCTGAAGTGAGACTTCAGTTAATTCATGCCAAAATAATGTCGTAAATTATCAATTCTGTAATGACAAATTTCTGTACATAGAATTTCTGCATTACTGCGTGTGCCTGTAAACTTAAAAAGACTGTCACTTTTCCCGTTAGACAAAACTCTGCTCAGACCCTAGCCTTAGTAAAATGCCAAGTTCTGATCTGTTAAATCAAAGAGAAATGTGCAGTGCATAATCAAACTAAGTTTTGCCTTGCTAAAGCCAGAAATAATTCATTTCAAGTAGCTTCTGAATTTGTCCAGGTCATATAATCCCAACTAAACATGGTCAGTCTAGGACTTTGGAGCAAACTGTTCTAGAAACACTATAAAAAAACAAAAAATCAAACTCACTGCTGTCGAGTAGGATCCAATTCATGGTGGCCCCTCCTTGGGTTTCCCAAGCAGTATCTCTATGGAAATAGATTGCCCAGTCTTCCTTCTGAGGAGTGGCTAGTGAGTTTGAACCACTAGCCTTCTGGTTAGCAGTAAATACCTCAGCCACTATGCCACCAGAGCTATACAATATTTTAAAAATATACTCAAATAATCAAAGTTCTATAATTTCAAATGAAAGTTTAATGTGTATAAATTAAAGATCAGAATTTATAAATGACCTAATGTTATTAACTATAATATTTGTCAAAGATCATTCTATAATTATGTTTAAATTGATAGAACAAGTGTATCTGTGGACCAAAACCAGAATAGAAAAGAATTATGACTTGAATATAAAATTTAATTGGCATTATTAAAATAATATCTAAAGAATTAAATAGGCAGATGAAACAGAGTTGTTGTTCAATAAATAAATCCAATGCTGTACTTAATAATGAAAAAAAATGATTGTGAAGAAAATTTTTAGCCATCATATTACTCATCTATTCATTCTAAAGCGTAATTGTCAGCTTTATTTTCCTATGCCAGAGTAAGCGTCTGCATCTTTGGGATATTTACAATTTGTGCAATTTATTGAGACAGATCCAATTCCTTTTTTATTTGTTTTCCCAAACCACCTATTTCTTTTACCTTTGCTGACCAGTGCAAAATCATCCTCTCTAATGTTTATGAAATACCACATTATTGTTAGATATCGAATCCAAATGCAAGCACTGCAGGTTCTAACAGATAGGAGCTTGATGGAATCTGTCTTTAGATTGCAGCTGTCCACACTGCCTAGGCATAGATTCCACAAAAGTCAGTGACATGAAAGAATGGAAGGTAAGAAAGACAGGTGTATGTGTGTGTATGTGTGTGTGTGTGTGTGTCTACAGGCAGATATGAGATTGGGGAAAAAAGGTACACAGATGAATAGAAAGGGACAGAGAAGGAAAGGAAGAGAAATTTTAGCTATAAAATGCATTTAAATACTTCGATACAGAAATATGGCAATATGATCTCATTTTCCTGATCGGCTGATGTTGTTGTTGTTGTTATTTGCCGTCGAGTCAGCCCCGACTCATAGCGACCCCTCCTTGGGTTTCCGAGGCAGTATCACTACGGAAGTAGGATTGCCCAACCTTCCTTCCGAGGAGTGGCTGGTGGGTTTGAACCGCCAGCCTTCTGGTTAGCAGTCAAGTGCCTTAGGCACTATGCTACCAGATCAGCTGATAGGCCATCTTAAGTCAGTATCCAAACATATGAGGAACTAGAATTTGTACTTGGAAATATAATAAGTTCTTAATTTGATTTTTATTATTATTATTATTTTGAATTTTATTCTACTCTATGCGGGATCTCCTATTGTGATCCCTTACTGGTGGTTGGCAGTGGTAACTGGGCACCATCTATTTCTCCTGGTATCAGAGTCAAGGAATTTGAAGTTCTTGTGATTCCTTAGTCCCTAAGACTAATTGTTTCCATGCGTCTTGATTTTCTTCACTCTTCTTTGCTCCAGATGAGGATAAACCAATAGTTGCACCTTAGATGGCTGCTCACAAGCTTTTAAGATCCCAGTTGCTAAACAACAGAGTAGGAAGTTGGATGTAATTCGAATTTTCAAAGATTTTTATAAGTCATTTGTAGTCCAACTTCTTACAATTTTAAAAGTAATACTGAATTTAATAGGAAATATCAACTACTAGAAGAAACTCTTAAATTCTTTGGCTGCTCATTAAATTCATAAAGGAGAGGTTTGTGATAGTTAAGGTTGTGTGTCAACTTGGCTGGGCCATGATTCGAAGTGGTTTGGTTGGGCCGTGATTCATGGTTTAGCAGTTAAGATTTAGCAATCTCCCATGATGAGAACTGATATAATATAATCTCCATGATGAGTAGGCAATCAGTTGAAAAGGGATTTCCTTTTGGATGTGGCCTGCTTCTAATATATATAGAAAATTTTGGCAAAGCTTTCTGGTTTTTTGTTTGAGATCCTGCATCTAGCTCATTATCATTTAGACTTGAACCAGAGGCCTGCCATATTGCATGCCAATCTGGGATTATTGGCTTCACAGCCTGTGAACTAACATCTGGTCATCTTACCTGCTGATCTTGGATTCATCAGCCTCCAAAGACAGCAGCCAGCTTCATTGTCTGCTGATCTTGGATTTGTCAGCCCCTGTAGCTGCATGAGTCAGGAGAAGCCTCCAGCTTGACATTTGAGCCATGGACTTCAGACTTGTCAGCCTCTACAAGTGTATAATCCCTTTCCATGAGATATATATCTCTCTTTCTATTTTGTATATTGTTGTTGTTGTTGTTTGCCGTTGAGTCGGCCCCGACTCATAGCGACCCCTCCTTGGGTTTCCGAGGCAGTATCACTACGGAAGTAGGATTGCCCAACCTTCCTTCCGAGGAGTGGCTGGTGGGTTTGAACCGCCAGCCTTCTGGTTAGCAGTCAAATGCCTTAGGCACTATGCTACCAGAGCTATATGTATATTTATTATATATGATAGATGTATAATCTCTCTCTCTATTTCACTGGTTTTGCTTCTGTAGGAATGCAACCTAAGACAAGTTGTTATTTCTCAGTAGTTAAGAGGGCACAAAAAATTTTATTTTTATCTACTTCTTCAACCACTACTACAATTCTGCCTTCTCCAACAATGAGGAGTCCTTGGGTGGTGCAAACAGTTAAGCACTCAACTATTAGCCTGAATTGGCAGTTCAAACCCACCTAGAGGCACATGGGAAGATAAAGCTTTGCTGGTCTGCTTCCAAAAGCTGCAGCATTGAAAATGCTTTGGAGCAGTTCTACTCTACACTCTTGAGATTGCTGAGAGTCAACAGCAACTAACAAAACTCCAGCCATGAGAATAACAATGAAATTGGACATTTGCTTGATTGGGGGTTGGAACAAGATGTGACATCCCTAGACACTTTGCCTGGCAGTACAGGAAGATTGGAACTAGATCTGCTTATTCTCAACATACGGCACATTTCCAATGTTAAAGAAAGGAAAATATAAAAATGAGAAGGCAACCAGCACTACCTATATTTGTACCATATGTTAGGGATTATCCTAGAAGTTATATCTGTATGATTCCTTTTAATCTTTCAAATAACTTTTTTTAATATAATTTTTATTGTGATTTGGGTGAAAGTTTACAGCAAATTCACTTTCCATATGGTAGCTCACATGTACGTTATCTCAGGACATTGACTGAAATTTCCCACAATGCAACAGCTACCCTCCCACTTGTTTCCCATAGTTACCACTTCCCTGTGTCCTTCCCTCCCATGCACTTCTGCCCCCTGAGCTGTCTACCTCTGCATCCACAGCCCTTCTATTCTCCTATGACTGATCTCTTCAAGGAGTTTATCTACCTAATGTATATGTTCACCTCATATGCCTGTCTTTTGTTTGGCTGGAAGCCATGGAGTGGGTTCAGTTCTAGACCTGAAGGGCAGCTAGGGGCTATTGTCTCAGTGGTTGCATCAGGCTGTATCAGACCAGCAAACCTGACCCCCCACACCTTTTTTTTTTCTCCAAATGATTTTGAGTTTTGTCCACATTATTCTCCCTCTCTATTCAGGATCTCCTACATAGATCACCTTCCAAGTGTCAAACCTCCAATCTTCTGGTTAGTAGCTGAGTGCTTAAGTGTTGTGCGAACAGGGCTCCTA
>NW_006921713.1:3024789-3042904 GCF_000298275.1 Orycteropus afer afer
CTCTGTCCAGGATCTCCTACATAGATCTCCTCTGAGTGGTTGACCATGGTAGCTGGACACCATCTGGTTCTTCTGGTCTCATAGTCAATTGTTTCCATGCATCTTTGGTATTCTTTATTCTTCTTTTCTCTGGATGAGGAGAGACTTATTGTTGCATCTACATGGCTGCTTGCAAGTTTTTAAGATCCCAGTCGCCACTCGTCCAAGTAGGAGGTGGAACAATGTTTTGTATAGTAAAGTATGCCAATTGAGCTTGATGTCCCCTGCGACTATGGTCCCAAGCCCGCAGGATCAACTACTCTGTCACTCTGGGTAACTGGCTGTGGCCAAGAAGTGGCTACAAACTTGCCCCTTGTCATATCTACTATAAACCTGGGAATTCTTACAGAACACACAAATACACTTGTAGAAATAGTGTCTGCCAACCCTATATATGATCTTGGGCACACTCCCCCCCTGCATAGACATACCTAATAATTCAGCTTGTCCAGCCATCTATCCACCCGTATACCCATGTTTGCCTTCACTGACAATGCAGTACTGTATGTGCAAAACGGTTCATCTTTGTTGTCTTTATCTCCTATGTACCTCTCTATGTCTTCCTCTTCCTCAGTGCCACCATGCAGATCACTCACATTTGTCCTTCTCTACACCCTAATCTATATTCGTCTCTATGTATCTAACATTGTTCTCTCCCCTCTCCTCCCAACCCTGATAACCAAGAGAGAAAATTTCCTTCCATATATAAACCTTTCCTTGATCTTTTATGATAATGGACTAATACAAAATTTGTCCTGTGATTGACTTATTTCACTCAGCATAATGCCCTTCAAGTTAATCCACATTATATGGTGTTTTGCAGATTCTACACTATTCTTTAGGGTTGCATAGTATTCCATTGTGTGTATGTACCATAGTTTGGTTATCCATTCTCCCGTGGATGGGCACCTAGGTTGTTTCCATATTTTTGCTATTGTAATTAGTGCTGCAATGAACATGGGTGTGCATGTGTCTGTTCTTGTCCTGGCTCTCACTTCTTTAGGATATATACTTAGTAATGGAATGGTTGGCTCAAATGGTATTTCTAATTCCAACTTTTTAAGGAGTCACCATACTGCTTTCCACAGTGGTTGTACCATCTTACAGACCCACCAACAGTGTATTAGAGTCCCAATTCCTCCACAACCTCACTGGCATTTGTTATTTTCTGTCTTGTTGAACTTTGCTACTAGTGCTGGGGCAAGGTGGTATCTCCTTGTTGTTTTGATTTGCATCTCTCTAATGTCTAAGGCAGCCACTCCTCGGAAGGAAGGTTGGGCAATCCTACTTCCGTAGTGATACTGCCTCGGAAACCCAAGGAGGGGTCGCTATGAGTCGGGGCCGACTCGACGGCACATAATAACAACAACAACAACAATGTCTAAGGATCATGAGCATTTCTTCATATGTTTATCGGCCATCTGAATATCACTTTTGGTGAAGTGTCTATTCAAGTCTTCTGCCCATTTTTTAATTGGATTATTTGTCTTTTTGTTGTTTAGGTGTTGGAGTTCTATAAATTCTAGAAATTAGTCCTTTGACAGATATGTCAATGCCAAATATTTTTTCCCAAACTGTAAGTTCTCTTTTGACTCTTTTGGGGAAGCCTTTGGAAGCACATAAAAATTTAATTTTTAGAAGGTCCCATTCATCTAGTTTCTCTTCTGCTGTTTGTGCATTTTGGGTTATGCTAGATAGTCTATTTATGCTATATACTAGGGCCCCTAAGGTTTCCCCCAGTTTTTCCCTTGAGAAATCTTATAGTTTCAGGTTTTGCATTTAAGTGTTTGATCCATCTGGAGTTAGTTTTTGTGTACGGTGTGAGGTACAGATCTTGATTCATTTTTCTGCAAATGGATATCCAGTTTTGCCACAACCATTTATTAAACAGACAATCTCTTCCCCACTTAATGGATTTTGGCTCTTTGTCAAAGATCAGCTGCCCATAGGTCAATGGATCTATTTCTGGGTTCTCAATTCTACTCCATTGGTCTATGTGTCTGTCATTGTACTAAAACCAGACAATTTTGACTACTGTGGCTGTATAGAAGGTGTGGAGATCCAACAGTGTGAAACCTCCTACTTTATCCTTCTTCTTCAATAGTGCTTTGCTTATCTGAGGTCTCTTTCCTTTTCATATAAAGTTAGTGATTGGTTTTTCCATATCCTTAAAGAATGTTGATGCGATCTGATTAGGATTGCATTAAATGTATAAATTGCTTTGGATAGAATTGACATTGTTACAATGTTCAATCTTGCTATCTATGAGCCTGGTATGTTCTTCCATTTATGTAGATCTCTTATGGTTTCTTGAATTGGTCTTTTGCAGTTTTCTTTGTACAGGTCTTTTGTGTTCCTGGTAAGATTTGTTCCCAAGTACTTTACTCCTTTGGTAGCTATTGTAAATGGAATTATTGTCCTTATTTCTTTTTCAGCAGTCTTTTTGCTGGTGTAGAGGAATCAAACTAATTTTTGGATGTTGATCTTATATCCTGCCACGATGCTAAATCTCTCAATTAGTTCCAGTAGATTTTTGACTGAGTCTCTTGGGTTTTCTAGGTATAGGATCATATCATCAGCAAATTGGGATAGTTTGACTTCTTCCTTACCAATTTGGATGCCTTTGATTTCCCTTTCTTGCCTTATGATGCTTGTTAGGACTTCCAGTACAATGTTGAATAGAAGTGGTGATAGTGGGCATCCTTGTCTGGTTCCTGTTCTCAAGCGGAATGGTTTCAGTCTCTCTCCATTGAGAATAATGTTGGCTGTTGGTTTTGCATATACACCCTTTATTATGCTGAGGAATGTCTATTCTATTCCTATTTTGCTGAGAGTTTTGATCAGGAATGGGTGTTGGATATTATCAAATGCCTTTTGTGCATCGACTAATATGATAACATGATCCTAGTTCTTTGTTTTATTTATGTGGTGGATGACATTGATTGTTTTTCTAATGTTGAACCATCTTTGCATACCTGATATGAACCCCACTTGGTCAGAAGGATTTTTTTTTTTTTTTTTGATATGTTGCTATGATTTTGTTGAAGATTCTTGCATCTGTATTCATGAGGAATATTGGTCTGTAGTTTTCCTTTTGAGTGATGTCTGCCTGGTTTGGGTATCAAGGTTATGCTTGATTCATAAAATTAATTTTGGGGAATTCCATCCTTTTCTATGTTTTGGAATAGTTTGAGTAGTATTGTCAGTCCTTCTCTCAATGTTTGGTAGAATTCTGTGGTGAAACCATCTGGACCAGGACTTTTTTGTTGTTGTTGATAATGTATTTATGATGACCTGTGCAATTTCTTCTTTTGTTATGGATCTGTTCAACTTTTCCACATCAGTCTGTGTTAGATTAGGAAAGTGGCGTGTTTCCAGAAATCTGTCCATTTCTTCCAGATTTTCAGATTTGTTGGAGTACATTTCTTCATAGTATCCTGATATTATCCTTTTGATTTCAGTTGGTTCTGTTATGATGTAACTCATTTAATTTCTTATTTGTGATATTTGTATTCTCTCCCCCCTTTCCTTTGTTAATTTTGCCAGTGGTTTGTCAATTTTATTGATCTTTTCAAAAAAACCAACTTCTGGTCTTGTTGATTTTTTCTATTGCCCTGTTTTTTCTATTTTCTGTTTCATTGATTTCTGCTTGAATCTTTATTACTTCCTTTCTTCTGGTGATGATAGGCTTTTCTTGCTGTTCTTTTTTAAATTGTTTTAGATGTTGGTTTAAAGTATTAATTTTGGCTCTTTCTTCTTTTTTGATTTGTGCATTTATTGTTATAAATTGCCCTGGATCATTGCTTTTGCTGTGTCCCAAATATTTTGGTATGATGTATTTTCATTCTTGTCTAATTCAAGGAATTTTTTAGTTTTGTTTTTTTATTTCTTCTCGTACCCAATCATTCTTAAGGAGGCTGTTGCTCACTTCCTATGTGTTTGCTCTTTAAAAGTTGATCTTCCTATTGTTTACTTCTAATTTGATAGCATTGTGATCTATGAAGATACTTTGCAGCACTTCAATATTTTAAAATTTACTAAGGTATGCTTTATGGCCTAACATATACTCTATTCTGGAGAATTTTCGATGTGCACTGGAAAAGAATGTATATTGTGCTGCTGTTGGGTGAAGTGCTCTGTAGATATCTATAAGGTCAAGTTGGTGGATTGTATTGTTTAGCTCTGCTGTATCTTTGTTGAGTTTCTTTCCAGTTGTTCTATCTTTCATTGAAAGTGGTTTTTACAGCCTCCTACTGTGACTGTAGTGTAGTGTCTAAGGCTAACCAGAAGGCTTGCAGTTGAAAACTACTAGCCACTCCTTGGAATGAAGGCTGGGCAATCTACTTCCATAGTGATACCACCACGGAAACCCAGGGAAGAGTTGCTATGAGTTGGGTCTTACTTAACGGCAAATAACAACAACACAACTGTGACTGTAGAGTCATCTATTTGCCTTTTCAATTTTGTTAAAGTTTGATTTATGTATTTTGGGGCTCTTTCATTGGATCCATAGATGTTTATTATGGTTATATTTTCTTGTTCAATTGATCCTTTGATCACTATACAACATTATTCTTTGTCTCTTATGGTGTTTTTGTCTTAAAGTCAATTTTATCAGAAATTAATATAGCCACTCCTGCCCTTTTTTGGTTACCATTTGCTTGATATATCTATTCCAACCTTTGCTTTTTAGGCTATTTTTGTGTTTTCTCTAAGGTGTGTCCCTTGTAGAAAGCATATCAATAGGTTATGTCTTCTTATACAGTCTGCAACTCTCCTTCATCTCTTGAGTGGTGCATTTAATCTATTGATGTTGTATGCATTGGTTGCTGTCATTTTGTTATGTGTTTCTTTATGGTGTTCCTGGTTTCTTTGTTCCATATAATTTTCTGTGTTGAGCTCATTATGTTTATGAATCATGTTATTATTTCCTTTGTTGCTATTGTTTTAGTATTTGCTAAATATTTGTGCTTATCCTCTTTTGTATTGTGAAGGTTTATCATTTTTCTTTGAGGTTACCCTGTGATTTATAATTTTCTCCCTGAGATTAGAACATCTAACATCATGGAGGTTAGAACATCCATCTATCTTGCAACTCTCTTGACTTCCCCACCATTTAAAAGTTCTGTAACAGCAAATTTTTTTTCCCTCTTTTTGGTTTATAGTTTTTGTCTCTAGATCCCTATTTAAATCTTGTAAACTTATTTTACTTTGGTTTTTACTTCCATAGTTGTGTTGGATTCTGGGTTATGTCATCTTTTGTATTAATGGTTGGTTGTTGTTTGCTATTATTGCTTCTCTGTTCAAAGGACTCCCTTTAGTATCTCTTGTAAGCTTGGTCTGGTTTTAACAAATTCCCTTAGTTTCTGCTTATCTGGAAATCTCCTAATTTCACCATCATATTTGAGGGACAATTTTGCCGGGTATATGATTCCTGGTTGAAAATTTTTCTCTTTCAAGGTTTTATATATATCATCCCATTGACTTCTTGCCTGGATGGTTTCTGCTGAGAAATCAGAGCTTAGTCTTACTGCTTGTCTTTTGTAGGTAACTTTTAGTTTTCCCTGTGCTATTTTCAGGATTCTTTCTTTGTCTTTGGTTTTGCAGAGTTTGGTGATATATGTCTTGGTGATTTTCTTTTTGGCTCTATGCTGATTGGGGTTTGTTGGACTTCCAGAATGGATATATTCTCATCTTTCATCATATCAGGGGAATTCTCTTCCAACAAACCTTGGAAAATTTTCTCAGTGGTTTTATTTTTCTCTTCCTGTTCTGGAATTCCAGTGATACGTAGGTTATTCCTTTTGTGGGTATTCCACATGAACCTTAGATTTTCTTCATTTTGTTTTGATCTTGTTTCTGATTGATCTCTTTCCAAAAAAGTATCCAGGTATTTGTCTTCAATCTCATTAATTCTGTCTTCCATTGATTCAATTCTACTCCTTTGCCCTTTCAATGTGTTATCTATCTCTGAAAATTTAGTATTAATAATCTGGATTTCTATCTGTAGATATAGAATTATTTCTAATTTTTCATTTATTTTGTCATTTTACTTTTGTATTTTCTTCTGAAATTGTTCTAGGGTTTTGTCTGTGTTGTCCTTAATTTTGTCAGTGTTTTCCTTGATCTGTCTCTCAATTATTTGAAGGTACATATGTATAATTCTTTTGAATTCCTTATCAGGGAATTCCAATGCTGCTTCTTCATCAGGGATGTGATCTGGGTCTGTACACTGCTTCCTTGTTTCTACATTTTATCTTGCCTCTTTGTGTGAACTGTGATGGTCTGTTGTCTCTGAGACACTTTTTCACTGTTGTATTTAGATCTCTGTTAATTATTTGTAAACAGCAGTTAAGAGTGAGTCAGGCTCTTCTTGGTGGTCATTTACCATTGGCCAGTTGGTGGAGAAGGAAGTGGTGGCTCTCACTCAGTAAGTGGACTTGCAGGAGGTACAGGTGTGGTTTCATCATATGGGCATGGTTTCTGTCTCCCACTCAATCAGACAAAAACAACTATCAAAAACCATCAGAAATGTAAAATGAAGCCTACAAAAGATGCACTGCATAAACACACAGAAACAATCACCAAAATAAGAAAAAGGAGGTAAAGTGAAGAAAACAATGGGAAAAATGCAAAAAGTAAAACATGAATGGGGAAAATCATAAGAAAGAAAAAAATGGGAAACAGGAACAGGGAAGAGAGAAAAATCTGAAAACTAGAACCTGGGAAGGGAAGAATAAAGAATAATAATAAAAAGGATGAAAATAATAATAATTTTAAAACACATAAAAACAAACTTAAAAAAAAAGGGAAGAAAAATCTGGACAGGACAGGGTACACAGGCTCTATTAGAGCACACAGACTGAGATGGAATTCCTGGTGACACAGAAGGTGGGTGGGAGGGAGGGATGGCCACATCTCCTTTCACCAAGAGTGGTATAAGAGTAACAAGGAGAATATAGTACCTTCCAGTCATTTGTGTCTGGTAAATGGACAGTCCCTGGCAATTGGAGCCTATTCTTAGGTCACTGGAATCTGAGAGAATGCCAAAGCTTTAAATATCCAAAATGGTTGAACCACTTGTAAATATTCAAAATGGCTGCACCCTCTGGACGGACAAATTTCCACAACTCAGCCTGTCTCCTTCTTTGCTGGTTCCCCTTTTATTCATTAGCCAACAGTGCAGTCCTCCTTGCAGCCCCTGGCTAGCAGAACCCATTTCTAGGTTAATTCTTAGATCCTAATACCACTTGGAAATATCAAAACTGTCCATGCCATCAGGATCGCTGACAGACCGCAGCTTCGTATGTCTCCTTTTTTTATTGTTTTCATGCAGGTTCTTCTACTAGTTGAAGTTTAGTCCACTTCTGTATCCTTCCTTTCAAAGCTCAGTGCTCCAGGATTATCTTCTGTATCTGTGTTAATTGGTTCCAATTTTCTTTGTTGAAGAGGGTCTGTGTAGTTTGTCTGCCTATTCTCCCATCTTATCGGAACTCCTTAATCCTTCAAATAAGTTTTGCATTGTAGTAATAACCCCATATTACTAATAAGGAAATTAAAGTTCAGAGAAGGTAAGTAAATAACCCAAGGTTATAGAGAAATTAGGTGCAGACTAGAGAGCACACTATTAGCATCTGTAGATCCTTTTACTTGTGAAGCCTGTACAGGTCATAATGGACATCTTATAGGACTTAAACAGAAACTCAGAATACTTTAACATCATTCATCAATTTCTGGCTGCTTCATTCATGTAAGTTCTATTTGTGTTATTGTGAAATCTATATGTATAGTTATTATTGTGGAAAATCTTGGTTCTATGGATATTCTACCTGCAGAATCAGTTCATGATTCTTTAATTATTTAAATAAGAAATGAAAATCCATTTGAGTTGACTTCTACCCACGTAAAAAACAACTGGATAAATTTGTTGATATAGCAAAATTAAATTTCTTCTATCTATTGCAGAAAGGGTTGACATCACCTTGACAGAATCTCAGTTGCATCTCAAAATGGTGTATTAAAGAAGGATATTTATGGCTTTTAGAGTCTGGATTGAGGAGCTTTAAGACAAATATTGGAAAGTAGAGAGCTGGTTAGGCTTGACTAGAATTTGTAATGTAGTACCTTGGGATTGGTGGACAGAACAAAGGGAAGGTCAAGTCTTGATGAGCAAACTGTGAGCTCCTGTTAGTCTTATTAAGTAAGCTATTTTCACTAGGTCACAGGTTTATCTTCAAAGAACAAGTATTCCCTTGAGCATCTAAGTAAATTATTTGTATTTGTTGTTCAGTGTTGCTTAATAGCAAAAAAAGAAAGAAAAGAAACCAAATGCACTGCCATCCTGTCAATTCCAACTTGTAGTGACCCTATAAGACAGAATAGAACTGCCTCCACAGGGTTTATGTCTGTAAATCTTCAGTGAAGCAGACTGCCTCATCTTTCTCCTGCACAGCAACTGGTGAGTTTGAACCACTGACTTCTTGGTTAGCAGTCCAGTGATTTAACCACAGTGCCCCCCAGAACTCCTTGTCATGGGGCAGGAAATTATGATAGTTTTGCTTCTCTTTTGTGTCATTCAAAATATGCAATGTTTCAGTTTGACACCAAATCCTCTTCTCTTTTTGCAATGTTGGTAGTATAGCATGTAAGAGATTTGACTGCTAACCAGAAGATTGGTGATTCAAACCGACCAGCCACTCAGTGGAAGGAAGATGAGGTAATCTACTTCCACAAAGATTTACCTCCTAGGAAACCCAATAGAGGTTGCTATGAGTCAGAATCGACTTGATGGCAGTGAGTCTTTTTTTTTTTTTTTTCCCTGATGTTGTTTCTGGAGAAAAAAGTGGAACGTAAATAAATAAATAATAACCAATGTGCTACCCCCTCAGCACCTTGGCTTTAGCTCAGTCTTTATTCATTTTTCTGGCCTTTTACTTTTCCTTTAAGTTATAGAAAGAAGGAGGTCATTCCTTCTTTTGAAATGAGTCTGTATCTAGGGACAAGAATGTGTGCCTTCATAATTCCTTCGGAATGAGCCTTACTCCTAGCATCTTTCATTTCTCTTATTTTCTGTATGTAAACAAACTTAGGTCTGTTGTATCTTTAAAACTGATTAAAATAAACCACATATAAATGAAAAGTGTTGATACATATTATTTAACTGCACTGATGCTCTAGGAGGAAAAGCAACAAACAGCCTAGGGAATTCATTATATTATTTTCCCATATATTCTCAAAAGTATGGAACAATAAGAAAAGTGAGTTTAGAAAGTCTTTATGGAGCAATATCCCTACTTGTTAAAAGAAAAAAAAAAACTATGCATTTGGATGTCAGAGACAGATGTATGTTTCATGAAAAGGGACTTCTAAGAAATAGAAGATCATAAATGTAGTTAAGGTTAAACCCATTGGTGAATTATAGAGTTCTGGGCAAATATGCATACTACTGTGTTAGTCCTTGATTCAATCCCAAAAGAGGGGCTTGGCTGTCAAAGAAGAGACAGAGAAAGATACACACACACAGAGAAAGAGATTGATTTTGAGAAAGCAGTGTGGCTCAGAAAACTTGTAGTACAGAAAGAATTTAATCCTTAGACAGGCAACTGAAAGTCCTGCAGAGTAAACTTTCACACAAATAGAATTAAGGTAGAACCCACGATTAAGTTGTTCCTATGGATATGCCACCATGAAGGATGATAACTCTATTTTGCTTAAACACATAGGAAGCATTTGTGTGTATATGTATTCAGGTCAGAATCAGGAGAATTTTCTATACACCAAAGAAGAAGCATACCATCTCAGCTTCTGAGGATAGACAAGAAAGCCTCCACCTAATTTCAGAGCCATTTTCTAAGGGAAGCTGCCACAAACAATTTTCTCAGTTATCCCGACCACTTAAGACTAGACCTGTAAACCATAAGTGAATTAAAGGCAGTCCAATGGGTGTTATTTCATTTTGAATGATAACCAATCAACCCAACTAGAATAAATGTGATTAAAAAGTGGGGAGAGGGATCAAAAACTAGAATGACTGAGGAATAGGTGGCAGGATAGCACAGGTTGCTGCAATATACTGTGATTTTCTATTAAAAAAAAAAAAAAATCAAACTCACTGCCTTCAAGGTGATTCTTATCTGTGGGTTTCCTAGGCCGTAAATCTTAACAGAACTAGATTGCCAGTCTTCCTTCCATGGAGTGGCTGGTGGATTTGAACCATCAGCCTTCTGGTTAGCAGTCAAATGATTTAAAGATTACACCACTAGAGCTCCTTCCAAATACCCAAGAATTAAGGTAACCCATTTCCTTCTTAAAACCAATGCATGGTTATATAAAAACAACCACAGAAAACAAAAGCACAGTATTAAGGAAGTAGACTTCAGAGTCATTTGGCATCAAACTTGACTCAAGCCTTTATAGAGCTGCTTAACAGGCTTTTCTCAAGCTGGTCCATCCAGCACCACCAAGGGTCATGTTACAAGAAGATTGCCAAGATAACAAAATACCCACGGACATTTCATATACTGTATATCTAGGCTAGAGACAGAAAGGTCTTGAAAACATGTATGACTAGTCACAACCAGAGTTTTTTTCCATCCTCAGTAGATTCACATGCTAAAAGCTGGGCAGAAGATATGAGAACGAGGAAGGTGAAAAGAACAAAAGCAATATATTTCAAGCATCGGTAAATCTTTCTGAGAAGACACTATGAGCTGCCCCTTCTGTTTTGCTGTTCCCTGGAGAGGACAAGCAGAGAAACCTCATACAGGCTTATAAATTTGAGGGCAGAATTCATCTTTCTAAAATTTAGTCTGACCGACTATATGTCTGGGAAGAGAGTGTGTAATAAGGAGTCTGATGAATGGAATAACAAGGATCACACATGGATGCCAAGTCAAAGGTGCTCAGGGCAATCCCCCATACAGACACAAACTTCAGCATGGCACTTCACCATGTCCCTGAGAAGGCAACTATATATTAGCTGATAGAACTTGTTTTGTGAACTGATAGGACAAGAAGATGTCATGACAGAAGGTTCAGCGTGAACAAACTTATACACCAGCCAGCACCTACCTGGAAAGTGAGAAGTACTCAAGAAGCCCAGAGATCGAGCCCAATGAATGCTAGTGATGGTCAGACTGAGTGGCCCAGAAACCAAGAAGCACCTTTGAGATCTTAGATGTCACCCTGGGTAGAATGTGTGTAGAGGTAAATCAAGAGTTTAATTGGGTTTAAAACTTAAATGTCTGAGAAAACACATAACTGTTGCATTTACCTGGAAATGACTGAACTAAATTTTCTGCCACTGATAGAGATGGGAGTTCATGGTAGAGATTAAGTTCAATTATAGAACATGAAGTTTCATTTCTTATATACCTCAGTGTCCACTGTGGAAACCATACCCATAGAAAGGGAAATTAATGACAAGGAGAAACTAGTACCCTTCCTACTCCTGTTTAATTCTGTTATCCACACTATTAAGTAAATACTGTCATACGCATTTTAGACAGGAGAAAACTGAGGTTCAGAGAGATTAAGTAACTCATATCCACAGCTGGTAAATGGAACCAAATTTAAAAAGAGATATATATGAATCCACAGCCAATTTCCTATAACATATTGAGTTATTAATATAATGTTTTAATATTATTCACTTTTCTAGCATTAATGTGGGAGCTCTGGTGGCAAAGTGCCTAAGGCATTTGACTGCTAAGCAGAAGGCTGGCAGCTCAAACCCACCAGCCACTCCTCGGAAGGAAGGTTGGGCAATCTACTTTCATAGTGATACCACCTCGGAAACCCAAGGAATGGCCACTATGAGTTGGATCCTACTCAAAGACAGTAAGTAGCATTAATATAATATTATTCCTTTTTACTACCAAACTTCTAGAAGACAATATTATTTTTTTTTCAATTTTATTTTTGCATTGTCTTTTCAAATAAAATATTCTAATGGCTGTCAAATTGGTTTTGACTCATAGCAACCCTATGTGTGTCAAAGTAGAACTGTGCCCCCACAGGATTTTCAATGGCTGAGTTTTCCAAAGTATATAGCCAGGATTTCTTCTGAGTTGAATCCGGGTAAACTCAAATCTTCAATCTCTTGGTAAGCAGCCAAGTATATTAATCATTTGCACAACCCAAGGACTCTTAAAATATTATACAGAACCCTTAGATATGTATTTGTATCAATATACACACATAAAATATAAAATGGAGCTGCTCTGGTTGCCCAAGGGGTGACGGGCTGGCAGGTTCTCTGCAATATGTCATCATTTTCAGTAGTGATCACTAAAGCACTTCCTCAGGACTCTCTTGGGAATTCTACTATACTCTCCTTTTGAAATAATTGAGTATATTTATACACCAAAGTTCTCTTTTACCTGGTATTTTAGTTTTCTTCTACCCTCATCACTCTACTAAAACTCATCTTAGGAAGATTCAAAATTGTCTCTTTTTTATCAAATCTAAAGGTCTTCTATCAATTTTATTCCTTTACTGCAATCAGATCCTTTGCTTCTTGAAATTTTCCCTTCTCTCTTGTTTCAGAATATGTCAATTCTTTAGTTCCCCCCACTAATTCTCTGTTCATTTACTCTACTTCCTGATCACATTCGGCTTCCTGATAGAGATTTCTAACATCGAATGTTCCTTGAAGTTTGAACCTAAACTTTCTGATCCCTTGTCTCTCCACACATTTTCACAGTGAACTGATTCTTTCTCAAAATTTCATTTATGTTTTCTCAATGATAGTCCAAACTAGGAACACCTAACTCTGTTTTCCTATTTTACTCCTGAAATGGCAAAAGCCTACCACTCATCTTCAGTGCTATTCCCTTAAACTTTAACAAGCATCAAACTGAACTCACGATCTTCATCCCAGAATTGCCTTCTTTTCCCAGATGTTCCATTTCAGCACTAACATCATTTTTCCATCTCCCAAAAGTAAAAATTTAAACCCACGATTTTACTTTTTCCTTCCTCCCAATCAATATCCAATCTGTCACATTGTTTTAGCAAATCTTCCTTCATAATATCTCTCAGATTCATCCCTTTCTCTTCATTCTTGCACTGGCATTACTCTTGCATAGCCTAACATCTGGTTTGTTCCAATAGTTTCCTGCCTGATTTTTTTTTCTGCCTCTATTATCTCCACACTGTACTCCATCCTGCATGTAAATGCCTAATTAATCTTTATGCATGTCTACCCTTCCTACAGACACTCTATATTCTGATTTCTTCCGACTTATTCAGTCATGTTGCCTACTTGTTCTCATCATTCATTTCCTCTCCCATCTGATGATCTTCCAACTAACCAGTGCGCACAATCCACACTGGCCTCTGCTGTGTCTTCAATCTGTTCTTTTGTTCATCCAAATAATTCTGACACTTTTTTTCAGTTTTTTAAACAGCCACCACCGCCACCCTTTTCTTCTTCAGGACTTTTATTACATTTTTTAGCAAAGCATTATGCTTTTAGCTCATGAAGATTTTCTTATATTAACAGGTATTGTTACTTGTGTTCTCTTTCGAGGACAGGAATCACGTCATACATATTTTATATCCCCTACAGCACCTAGCGGGAGCTCTGGTAGCATAGTGGCTAAGACACTTGCCTGCTAACCAGACGGCTGGCGGTTCAAACCCACCAGCCACTCCTCGGAAGAAAGGTTGGGCAATCCTACTTCCGTAGTGATACTGCCTCGGAAGCCCAAGGAGGGGTCGCTATGAGTCAGGTTTGACTCGACGGCACATAACAACAACAACAACAACAACAGCACCTAGCACAGTGCCGAGCACAATGTTGAGAACATGATTGAGAGATTCATCTGGCCCTGCCCTCACTCTGGCTTGTCACCTGTCTTTTCCCCAACAGGAATTGTTTAATGATTACCATTCTACTCATATCTATTTTACAGAGGAAACAAAAGCTTTTGAGAGAGAATACTCTCCCATTTCTTCACTCTTTTCAAAATCTTCCTCTCCTTTCATCAGTACTTCCACTACTGGTGGAATAATAAGAAGGTGTATTGTTAACCTATGCCAAGGGTAATCCCTCTACTCATGCATTTGATCCCATCCCCTCCCATATTGCCCATGTTTTATTTCATCAATTATTTCTTTTCACTTTCATGTTCTCAGTCCCATTCTCTCTTCTGACTTCTCAACCTGCATACATGTTCAGGTCTTCTACTTCCCAAAGGGCCCTTGTTTTTCCTTCTAGCTCAATGTTTTTCTTCCTTTATCCACCAATCTTCTTATAACAACAGTGGACCCACAATATCTGCACCTCCCAGTGACTGTGTGGTTTTTCAGTAGTAGTCAAGTCATTCACTCCTTCTTTAGAAAAATTCTCTTTCTTTGACTTATGATACCACACTTCTGCTTTTGTTCTTGTTTTGTCTCCTTTTATTCCCTCTCCTCTTTTCCACCTTTCTTTAATTCTTCTTTTTCCTCCTCCTTTTGCCTATGGTAGGATTGCCCACAAGGGATACTAGACACTTTGCCATGCAGCCAATGGGTTGCAGTAGCAGAGATGATGCTGACTCTCTGATGTTCAAAGAAGGTGAGTGGAGTAAGCCTGGAGGATCAATGAACAGTCTCTCTGTTGAGTGTGCCAAGTAAACGTTACATTTTGTTTATTGTCCTCAACTAAAAAAACATACTCATTGCCATTGACAGGATTCTGATTGATAGCAACCTGAATTTGGTTTCCAAGGTTGTAAATATTTATGAAAGCGACTACCTCATCTTTGTTCCACACAGAAGCTGGTGAGTTTGAACCACCAACCTTTTTGTAAGCAGCCAAAATGCCTTAACCACTACACCACCAGAGCTACTTGCGTGTTTTCCTATTAGTTGATAAAGTTTTAAAAGTGCTGCCTTAAGATTCCATTCTCAGCACTCTTCTTATCTCTTCTTGTCTGAGTAGGAGCTCTGGTGGCATAGTGCTAAGGCATTTGACTGCTAACCAGAAGGCTGATGGTTCAAACCCACCAGCCACTCCTGAGAAGAAAGATTGGGAAATCTACTTCTGTAGTGATACTGCCTGAGAAACCCAAGGAGCGGTTGCTATGAGTCAAATACCACTCGACTCAAGTGAGTTTGGCTTTTTGTTTGGATCTTCCTTAAAAGAAAAGAAAAAGAGAGAGAGAAGGAAGAGGAGAAGAATTCAATGGCTTCCTCATTGCCTACAAAAGAATAGAAAAAGTCTTTAGATTGGAATTCAAAGTATTCATTTTCTGGTCCAATGATACTACTCTAGTTATATTTTCCATAATTTTCTTCAATGTAATTTGCCATCCAGCTGTACCATAATGCAGACTATTTATCAAATCTGATGGGCAATTTCACCTTTTAGAGCTGCTGTTTATGTCCTCACTCATTTATCTGACTGTTGAACTCATCTTACAAGACTCAATTCAAGTAAATTCTGGATGTACTTTCCTGAATTCCTTTGTTAGAGTGAGTACCTTTCTTTTATGTATTACCATAGTGCTTTTAGAAACATCTCTAAAGTTGCAGTGATCAAAGTCTGATTTTTACCTGCAACTACTTGGCAACATTAGGTGTATAACAAATTCCATATGTATATAAGTATGTTTTACATATAGCAAATTTTATTTTTTTTTGTTGTTATTGTTGTTGTTGTTGTTATTTGCTGTTGAGTTGGCCCGACTCATAGCTTTTAGAAAAGTAAATGTGTATAGGCGAGAGAAGTTTATACTAAGACATTTAAGTATTTGAAAAAAAAAAAAAAAAAAAAAACACCCCAAATATAATCCTCTTTTTCACATCTATAAAATGTGAATAACTTACCTATCTATGTCACAGTCTCCTTTTCTCCACTCATCCCACCTACAAACTAAATGAAATAATTGGTATAAAAGTACTGTGATAAGTATAAAGCAATATACAAATGTACGGTATTGGTATTGCAAGCAGCCTGGCTGTTATGTCCTTAAGCAGATTTGTTTCATCATGGCCAAGTTCATACATGCTAAATGAAGTATAGCACCAAGGCAATCATTGGATATTTCAGGACAGATCAATAGTTATACCCTAAATAAATAGAAAATTGAAGCAAAAGTATTTTGATTTAAATTATTCAGATATTGCCTCAATTCTACATTTTATTTTGTGCAGACACAAATTACATAAGAGAATCATGTACTTCATAAAATCATATGAATCTTAGCTTCCCTTGAAAAATGAAAATACTGTAGAAAATTCTATTAAAAACTTGTTAAAATGTATTTTCCTTGCCAGTTAAAAAAAAGTGTTTCTTTTTCCTTTTTAATATGCAAATAGTTGATTAACATGTTTAAATTTTCACCTATGTAAGTATGACTCCATTCAAATTAAAGACATTTAACAAATATTTGGTAGATGTAACATGTACAAAGTTACCTTACTATAAGCCATTTATTAAAACAAATTATCACAACAAGATCTCTATTAATGTAGAACATTTGAAGGAAATAGTGGAAAATAAATAAAGTGATATTGAAGGATGATAGAATAAAGCCTATAAGTAATTTATAATCAAAGTGAGTATAGCTAATACTGACTTAAGTGGCACCCAGTGCATGGCAAGGGAGACATCATAGAGGACTCAGCCTTCCAGTGTGACCACATTTATACTTTGGGTCTACACAAGTGTTCAAGGTCAGAAGTAAACCAACTTGCTTTTTGCCCATTATAACCATATTTTTCAGCTAAGATGGAAACAGTTTCAGGGCAATTCACCCCCTCCTGGCTTTATATCTATGTGTGTGCATCTTTGAGAAGTGGGATTAGAGAGAAACCTGAGGCATATTAATAAATAAATTTCACATGCTGTTAGATATTAAGTAAACATACAGATAAATATTCCTCTAGGGGTTATGATCTTATAACCCAGAGATTTCTAATTTGGCACCTGTGACATATAGTTACTTCCCATGGGGGTTTTCAGTAAATTAATTCTCATATTTTCAATTTTAAAATATGTGCAACTCACATATGTGCAAATCATGTATTTCTTAGATGATTCAATGTGATTTTTTATTAAAAAATTCCGTAAGATTTGAACTTTGTATTTGTTATTTTCTATCATTTGGGATACATAATAATATCCCATATAAAGACTTGATGGCAAACAATTGAATATACTAAAGATTATCTAAGTAACTTAAAAAACTTAAGTTTTTGAAATATGTAAGTTGGGCAATAAGTCAAATTTCAAATGATAATAGGCTACATGTTTTAAAATTCCAGCAATAATGCAAGGAATATCTGACAAATGATCAAACTATTAGAATAAATAATGCTAGTATGCTATGAATATGGCTGATTTAGAAAAATGATACCAGAACACCATTCCTTTAACTATGAATTTAATTTTCTTAAGTATATTTAATGTTATAAAAAATTCTCAGATATAATAAACAAAGTTATACTTAAATATGGTGTGAAGGTTTCAGAAGAAAATAAATGTCTTTCAGAGATGTCTGTTGATCAGATTATTTTATGTATTTATTTATTATTGTGCTTTAGATACAAATTTACAGAGCAGAATTTGTTTTACATTCAACATTTCATGTACATTTTATTTCACTCCACAATTACAAGCCCTGACCCTAATCCACTTTTCTTCTCTCTCTACCCAATAAAAGAAGAGCAGTCAGCCCCAGGATTACAGGTGAGGAGAGAAAACTCAGGGACGCCCAAAGTAGCAAGCGGGAAGAGCAGGAGAAAGGGGATTAAAAGCCAGGAAGCCAGAGAGAAGAGCAGTCAGTCAAAAGGATTAGGTGAGGAGAGGCAACTCAGGCCCACCCAGAGTAGCAGGCCAGAAGAGCAGGAGAAAGGGGATAAAAAGCCAGGGACCCAGACAGAAGAGCAGTCAGCCCCAGGGTTACAGGTGAGGAGAGACAACTCAGGGACGACCAAAGTAGCCAGTGGGAAGAGCAGGACAAAGGGAATTAAAAGCCAGGAAGCCAGAGAGAAGAGCAATCAGCCAAAGGGATTAGGTGAGGAGAGGAAACTCAGGCCCACCCAAAGCAGCAGCACTGGAGAACAAGAGAAAGGGGATAAAAGC
>NW_006921713.1:3056354-3058834 GCF_000298275.1 Orycteropus afer afer
TCAGGGGTCCAAGATTATCTTCTGTGTCTGTATTTATTGGTTTCCCTTTTCTTTGTTGAAGAGGGTCTGTGCAATCCTTCTGCCTAGTCTGCCATCTTGCCCCGCCTCCCTAAAAGCCATATTTTGACTCTCGTGACTTCTTTTAATTTTCTTCAGCTTCAACTTCAACTTGCATAAGAGCAATAGATGTTCTGTTCCACTGTCAGCTTCTGACCTTGTTTTGACTGATGATATTGAGGTTCTCCATCATCTCTTTCCACAAACAAAGTCAATTTGATTCTTGTGTATTCCTGCTGATGAGGTCCTCACAAATAGTCACAGTTTATGCTGTTGAAAAAAAATATTTGCTACGAACAAGTATTGGTCTTGCCAAATTCTGTCAAGCAATCTCCAGCATAATTCCTATCACTAAGGCCATATTTTTCAACTACTGATGTTTCTTCATTGTTTTGAACTTTAGCATTCCAATCACCAGTAATTATTAATACATCTTCATTGCATGTTTGGCCAATTTCAGACTGCAGAAGTTGGTAAAAATCTTTAATTCCTTCATCTTTGGCTTTAGTGGTTAGTGCATAAATTTGAATAATAGTCAAAATAACTGGTTTCCCTTACAGACATAGTATATTATCCTATTACTGTCAGCATTGTACTTCAGGATAGATTTTTTAATTTGTTTATTTTAAGAGCTTGTTTTACATTCAATGTTATGTGTACATTTAGATTCCTCCCCAATTACCACGTCCAACCCTAACCCAGTCTCCTCTTCTCCCTATCCTGTAATCCTCCCCCTAAATATGAGTGCCCCTCATATTTATGCACTTCTATTTGTCCTGCATGTCCTCAATTTGAATGTTGGTCCTCTGGTGGCCCATGGTCTATTGTTTTAAGGGATATATTACCATATGATATGTGGGCGTGTCATCCTGGGTTGAGTGGTGTGCATGTACCACTCAACTGTTGGGCTGAGAGCCAGCCCTTGGGGGTGCATTTTATTCCAGGTGCAGAATGTATTCTAGGGCCATAGTATTGGGGGTCTCATCAGATTTCATCTGACCAGTAATTCTGGTCATTATTGAGCTTTTGGATTTTGTTCTACATTTTTCCTCCCACTCTATCCAGGATCTCCAGATTTGATCCTTTCCCAAGTGGTTGGCACTAGTAGCTGGGCACCATCTAGTTCTTCTGGTCTCAAGGGACATAGTGTCCTATGGCTTCGAATGCTCTTGGAGACCATTACCTGCATCTTAGATGGCCGCTTGAAAGTTTTTAAGACCCCAGTTGCTACTCACCAATGTAGGATGTGGGACAAAGCTTTTATGTATTTTGTTGTGCCAGTTGAGTCTGGTGTCCCCCAGTACTATCGTCCTGGGATGGTAGATCTATTGGATCTCTCTCCCATAGTGTCTGGGTGTCTGTGAGGGATTTTTTTTTGTGTCTGTTTTCTGTTGTTTCTGTAAGTATTGCAGGTATTTTGTATCACTGGTGTATGTGCAAGATTAGCCCCAGCTGAATCTATCCTTGGTCTAGAGTATACTCCCATTCACTGACCCCTATCTGATCCTCTCAGGTGTTTATGTTTTTATCTGTAGCCTGGTGTTTGGTGTTAATGGTAATGTAGTATTGTGGACATGTTGGATGGTATTAGCATCTGTCATCTATCTCTTATGTGCACATTTTGGTGTCCTCCCATTTCCTAATGTTATCATGGTGGTCACAGAGCCTTTCCATATATTCCTCTCCTTACCCATGTCAGCATGTAAGCCTCAATTAACCCGAAATTAATCCCTCCTCATCCCGGTAACTTAAAAAGTGATTTCTGTTTCCCAAGAAAACCCTTCTTTGCCTTTTTACAGTAATGGGCTCATACAGTACTTGTCTTTCTGCGATTGACTTATTTCACTCAGCATAATGTCCTCCAGGTTCATCCATGTTGTGAGATGATTTGCATATTCCTCATTGTTCTTTAATGTAACATAATATTCCATTGTGTACATGTACCCATAATTTGGTTATCCACTCATCTGTTGATGAGCATTGAGGTTGTTTCCATCTCTTTGCTATAGTGAATTGTGTTGCTATGAACATAGGTGTACATATGTCTGTTCGTGTGCTATCTCTCACCTCTTTAGGATATATTCCTAGTAATGAAATTGCTGGGTCAAATGATATATTTTCAGTTTTTTAAGGAAGCGCCATACCGTTTGCCACAATGGTTGTACCATTTTACAATCCCACCAGCAGTGCACAAGAGTTCCAATGTTTCCGCAACCTCACCAGCATTTTCCATTTTCTGACCTGTTGAACTTTGCTATTAATGCTGGGGTGAGATGATATATCATTGTTGTTTTGATTTGCATCTTTCTAATGATTAATGAGGAGCTCTGGTAGCATAGTGCCTAAGGCACTTGACTGCTCACCAGAAGGCTGGCAGTTCAGACCCACCAGCCACTCCTCGGAAGGAAGGTTGGGCAATCCTA
>NW_006921713.1:3059069-3076430 GCF_000298275.1 Orycteropus afer afer
ACCACAAATGGGATGGCCTTAACAAATAGGAGTTTATTCTCTCATAGTTTAGAGGCTTTAAGTCCAAGTTCAAAGTGCCAGGCTCTAGGGGCTTAGTGAAAGCCCCTCAACCTTGGGGTCCAGCTCTGCCTCTGATCCTGGGCAACTAGAGCTAGAGGAGTTTCTTTACTCAAACAGCTGCTGGCTGTTGAGGTCACCAAGCCCAGTGTTGACAAGTAAAAAGGCACAGTCCCGATGTTACCAAACCACACGGCGTTGTAAGTCCCTAGGGTGGCAGAGCATGGCAGGCTGCTGAACAATGACACAGCTACATCCAGGGTCCAGGCATGACATGAGATAGAGACTATTCCCAAAGCTGCTTCTTATTTACGAGAAGCAGACCACATACCCAAAGGCAGCTACTCAGCTGCTCACAGTGGATTCCACCATGGAGTTGATTATCAGTCTCATCATGGGGAAAACTACATCCAGCTGCCCAGCCACTCAACCAGGCCTAACCAAGTTGACACAAAAACATAACAATGACAGGTGTTGAGATGTTGAAGTTTTCTATAGATTTTGGAGATAAGTCCTTTATCAGACATGTCATAGGCAAATATTTTCTCCCAATCTCTAGCTTCATTTTTTTTACCCTTTTGAGGAAGTCTTTTGATGTGCATAAGTATTTAATTTTCAAAAGGTCCCAGTCATCTGCTTCTCTTCTACCTCCTGCACATTCTGGGTTATTCTTGATAGTCTATTTATACCATAAATTAGGGCTCCCAGATTTGCCCCTATTTTATCTTTGACTAATTTTACAGTTTTGGGTTTTACATTTAAGACTTTGATCCAGCTTGGGTTTGTTTTTGTGTATGGGGTGAGGTATGAGTCTTGTTTCATTTTCTGCAGGTAGATATCCAGTTTTGCTTGCACAGTTTGTTAAAGAGACTGTCTCTTCCCCCATTTAATGGGTTTTGGACCTTTGTCAAAGATCAATTTTCCATAGATGGATGGATCTATATCTGGACTTTCTATTCTGTTCCATTGGTCTATTTGTCTATCATTGTACCAATACCATGCTGTTTTGACTATTGTGGCTATATAATAGTTCTTAAGATCTGGGAGTGTGAGACCTCCCACTTTGTTTTTTTTCTTCAGAAGTGCTCTGCTTATCCAAGGTCTCTTTCCTTTCCATATGAAATTAGTAATTGGTTTTTCCATGTCCTTAAAAAATTTTATTGGAATCTGGATTGGGATTGCATTAAATGTGTAGATTGCTTTAGGTAATATTGGCATTTTCACGATATTCAGTCTACCTATCCATGAACAAGGTAGGTTCTTCCATTTATGTAATGCCCTTGTTGTCTCTTGTAGCAGTGTTTTGTAGTTCTCTTTCTATAAGTCTTTTGTGTCTCTGGTGAGGTTTATTCCTAGATATTTCATATTTTTAGTAGCTGTTGTAAATGGTATTGTTTCCCTTATTTCTTTATCAGAGGACTCTTTGTTGGTGTAGAGGAATCCAACTGATTTTTGTATATTGACCTTGTATCCTGCCACTTTGCTAAACCTCTCTATTAGTTCCAGTAATTTTTTTTTTTTTATTGAGTCTTTTGGGTTTTCTATGTACAGGATCATATCATCTGCAAATAGAGATAGTTTTAGTTCCTCTTTACCAATTTGTATGCCTTTTCTTTTTCTTTCTTGCCTTATTTCCCTGGACTTCCAATACAATGTTAAATAGAAATGGTGATAGATGGCATCCCTGTCTGATTCCCGTTCGTAAGGGGAATGCCTTGAGTCTTTCTCCATTAATAATGATGCTGGCTGTTGGCTTTGCATTTATACCCTTTATTATGTTGAGGAATTTCCCTTCTATCCCTAGTTTGCTGAGAGTTCTGAATAGGAATGGATGTTGGATTTTATCAAATGCCTTTTCTCCATCAATTGATAAAATCATATGGTTCTTTTCTTTTGTTTTGTTTATGTGGTGGATTACATTGATTGCATTTCTGATGTTGAACCACCCTTGTAAACCTGGTATGAATCCCACTTGGTCTGGGGGTATTAATTTTTGATATGTTATTAGAGTCTGTTGGCTAGGATTTTGTTAAAAATTTTTGCATCTATGTTCATGAGGGATATTGGTCTGTAGTTTTCCTTTCTACTGGTGTCTTTCTCTGGTTTTGGTGTTAGTGCTATGCTTGCTTCATAAAATCAGTTTGGGAGTATTCCATCTTTTTCTATGTTCTGGAATAGCTTAAGTAGCATAGGTGTCAACTTCTCTGAATATTTGATAAAATTGTCCAGTGAAGCCATCAGGGCCAGGACTTTTCTTTGCGGAAAGTTTTTTTTATGATCTGTTCAATTTCTTCTTTTGTTATAGGTCTGTTCAAATATTGTATCTCTGAGTGGGATAGTTTAGGTAGGTCTTGTGATTCTAAAAACTGGCCCATCTCTTTTAGATTCTCAAATCTGTTGGAGTACAGTTTTTCATAATATTCTGTCAGTATCTTTTTTTATTTCAGTTGGTTCTGTTGTTATGACAGCTTTTTCATTTACAATTCTTGTGATTGGGATCATCTCTTCCTTCCCTTTTGTTAGATCTGCCAATGGTTTATCGATTTTATTCATCTTTTCAAAGAACCAGCTTTTTGTTTTGCTGATCTTCTCTGTAGGTTTTTTTTTTTTTTCTGTTTCATTTATTTCTGCTCTGATCTTTATTATTTCCTTGCTTCTAGATATTGTAGGATTCTTTTGTTGTTCTATTTCTAGTTGTTAGAATTAATGAGTTAGAGTGTTGATTTTTTTCCTTACCTCTTTTTTGATGTACACATTTATTGCTATAAAGTGTCCTCTGAGTACTGCTTTTGCTGTGTCCCATAGGTTTTGGAATGATGTATCTTCATTCTCATTTATTTCTAGGAATTTTTTTTTTTATTTCAGTTTTTATTTGTTCTACTACCCAGTAGTTTTTGAACAGTGACTTGTTCAGCTTCCATATGTTTGATGTTTTTTCCTTGTTCTTCCTATTATTAATTACTAATTTTATAGCATTTTGGTTTGAGAAGATGCTTTGTAGTATTTCAGTGCTTTTGCATTTACTGAGGCCTGTTTTATGTCCTAACATATGGTCTATTCTGGAGAAGGATCCATGTGCTTCTCTTTACTGGAGAAGAATGTGCTTTGTTGTGTGAAATGCTCTGTATATGTCTATGAAGTCAAGTTGGTTGATTGTATTGTTGAGTTCTTCTGTATCTTTGTTGAGTTTTTTTCTGGTTGACCTGTCCCTCTTTAAAAGTGGTGTGTTAAAGTCTCCTACTACTATTGTAGGAGCTCTGGTAGTGTAGTGCCTAAGGCATTGCTAACCAGAAGGCTGGCAGTTCAAACCCACCAGCCACTCCTTGGAAGGAAGGTTGGGCAATCTACTTCCGCAGTGATACTGCCTCAGAAACCCAAGGAGGGGTTGCTATGGGTCGGGTCTGACTCGACGGCACTTAGCAACAACTAACAACAACATTACAATTGTAGAGTTGTCTATTATCCTTTTTAATTCAGTTAATATTTGCTTCACATATTTTGGAGCACTTTCATTGGGTGAATAAATATTTATTATTGTAATGTCTTCTTTGTCAATTGATCTTTTCAGCATCATATAATGTCCTTCTTTGTCTATTATGATGTTTTTCACCTTAATGTCTATTTTATCAGAAATTAATATTGTCACTCTTGCTCTTTTTTGGTTACCATTGGCTTGGTACATTTTTTTCCATCCCTTAACTCTTAATTTGTTTTTATCTTTGTTTCTAAGGTGGGTCTCTTGTAGGCAGCATATTGATGGGTCTTCTATTCTTATCCAGTCTGCCACTCTCCTTCTCTTAATAGGTCCATTTAGTCCATTCACGTTGAGTGTAATCATTAATAGGTATGAATTGATTGCTCTCATTTTATTGTTTTTTTTTTTTTTTTTTGTCATGTTTTTGGTGTTTCCTTGGTCCATATACTTTTCTGTGCTGAGTTCAGTTTGTTGCCTAATACTTCCTCCCTTTTCCTCTTTATTGTTGGTTTTGTGCTTATTAAACCACGTTTTCCTTCCTTCTGGATTTGCTTAGGGGGATTGTTAATTTTCTCTGTGGTTATCTTGGAGTACATTCTTATTGCTACATTTTTAGAACAGTGTGTACTGTGAAGACATTGTCCTGTTTTCCTCTTGATTTGGACGTTTGTACCTCGAAGATTTATTACCTCTAATAGGTTAGTTGCTGTTGCCGTGTGCTGATTGACTTCCTTGGTTTTTAGTGTATAATGTTTTATGGTCTTATTTTGAGTTTCTATTTCTGATTTGGTTTTAGTGTTGATACCATGTATCCTGATTGTGTTGATCTCTGTGTGGGTTCTCTATTGGAAGGACTTCCTTAAGCATTTCTTGTAGGGTTGGTCTGGTTTTCACAAAATTCTTTCATTTCTGTTTGTCTGAGAATGCCTTGATTTTGCCCTCATATTTGATGGATAATTTGGCTGGCTATAGGATTCTTGTTTGGAAGTGTTTTTTTTATATGTACCATCCCATTGCCTTCTTGCCTGCGTGATTTCTGCTGAGTAATTGGAGCTCAGCCTAACTGTTTGATTATTATAAGTAAAATTTCTTTTGTCCCAGGCAGCTCTCAAAATTTTTTCTTTGTCTTTGATTTTAGAAATTTTGATTATAATATGTCTGGTGTTTTTCTCTTAAGGTCTATCTTGTGTGGGACAAATATCTTTTCTTCCTTCATGATAAGGGGGAAGTTTTCTGTTAGCAGGTCTTCCACAATTTTCCTGGTGTTTTTTTTATTTTTCCTCTTCTTGTTCTGGAATTCCAATGAGTCTTATCTTGTTCTTTCTTTTTTTTTTCATGCCACCCCATATAATTCTTAGGTTCTCTTCATTTCTCTTAAATCTTTGTTCTGACTTTTCTTCATACAGGCTGGTGTCCAGGGATTTGTCTTGTAGTTGGGATATGTGTTCTTCAGCCAGTTCTAACCTACTCTTTTGTGTTTCTACTGTGTTGTGTAATTCTGTAATTTTGGTATTCATCTTCTGAGTTCTGATTTTGCATTAATCTTGTTATTTTGTTCTTGAATGATTTTCCTGAATTCTTCCAGGAACTGTCTGTGTTCCTTGCTTCTGTTTGGGGTTTCCTTAGGCTCTTATAAAGCTCTATAAATGTATCTTCTAAATTCCTTCTCAGATAATTCTATTGCCTCCTCCTCCTCCATGTTTAATGAGACCTTTGTGGTTTTGTTCCTAATGCCTTGTCCTGTTTTCTTGTTTTATTTGAGATTGCCTCTCGTTTCCTAGACATTTTGAGGTTGTCTTTAACTGTGGGTTATGTATTGATTTTTTTTGTCTTTGTTTTATGATTTAATATCTTGAAAAGGTGAAGCTGGAGTATTTTATATTTTTTTTAGTTATTAATTCAGGTATGCTGGGTTGCTCTGCAGTTTTCTTTGTGATGATGGAATCACTCTGTGGAATGTGGATATGGGTTTCTGTTTGTCGTAAAGAGGGTTTAGAATTAGAACTGGGAGGTATAATGGTGGCTGAATGTGCTTTCTTCTATTGGATTAGTGAGGTTATTGGCCGAGAAGGTGGGAGTGGAAGAGAGGAAGAGGGAAATCTCCCCATTGCTAGGGCAGTTTCTATGGCTTTGAGCGAGCTGCTAATGATGACATTGTACTGTTTATTCACAGACACACAGTTCAATTTCAGCAGACTCCAGTTGTTAGGGGGTCGCCACTTTCCACCAGGCTCAGACACATGCAAAAACCCTGCTCCCAAGGCCCTTCAGTACCAAAAAGCCAACCCAAGACAACTGCCTGGCTCTGCAATCTGCCACGGGAATTCCTCCCTTGGCCCACCCACCTGTGGCACTGGCCCAGACCGCAATCACCTGCAGGAGTTCCTCTCTGGGTATACCCATCCACAGCACCAAAGATCTGCTCAGTTTTAGTGGCACTGGAGCCAGGCCAGTGCCCCTTGTAACCTGTGATCCCAATGTTAATGACAAAGTCAAGTGCAGGCCCCTCAGTACCACTAAGCTGACCTAAGCCTGATTGATGATCAGATGCAGGGGCACCTCCCCTGGTCCACCCTCTTGCAGCACCAATGGTCTCTCTGCTCAGGTTTCTGTGGCACTGGATGTGCCCGTTTGCATCTAGCTGACCCAAGTTACTGATGAAATCAGGTGCTGAAGGCTGATCCGTGGGGTGATCACTGATATGCTGGTGTGGTGTGTCTTCTCCCTTAACCCAGGGAGGCCTCTGATGACCTCTCTCAGCTGCCTGTCAGCATTCAGCAGGATAGATCTTCTGCTCTTGTTATTGTTTTTCCCTATCCCTTTCTCCTTTCTAATTCTACCTCCCTGAGTTTGGTACACTCTGACTCAGTGAGCTGTTCATAGCACCAGAATCCCAAATTCGAACTGCTGTACCTAGTTTTTCAAGTACTAAAATGCTAGAGGGAATTAGCTTGGTGATCATTGATGAGACTCCATTTCTCATGTTCCTTCAGGATAGATTTTGAAACATTCTTTGTGATGAATGTGATTCAATCCTTCTTCAATTTGTCATTCCTGGTATCGCAGACCATATCATTTACTGATTCAAAATGGCCAATATGATTTGAGCTCACTAATACCCAGGGTATCAATCTTTATGCATTCCATTTCACTTTTAATAACTTCTAATTTCATACTTAGAAGATTCATACTTTATGCATTCCATGTTCCAATTATTAATGAAAATTTGCAGCTGTTTCTTCATATTTTGAGTCATCCCCATCAGCTAATGAAGATCCCAAAAACTTTACTCCTTCCACATCATTAAGGTCCACTCTGCTTTGAGGGGGGAGCTCTTCCTCAGTGGTATTTTGACTGCCTTCCAACCTGAGGGGTTCATCTTCTATATCAGACAATGTTTCACTGCTACCCATAAAATTTCCAATAACATATCAGACAGTGTTTCACTGCTATTCATAAGATTTTCACTGGCCAATTCTCTGAGAAGTGGATGGTCCCTTCCTTCTTCCCTGTCCCTTAGCCTGGAAGCTCTGCTGAAACCTGTCCACCATGGCTGACCCTGCTGGTATTCAAAATACCAGTGGCATAGCTTCCAGCCTTATAGCAACACACAAGCCACCACAGTATGACTAACTTATCTTGCAGATAAGGTTGCTAACATTTAGGAACATTAAACTGGGAGGTGCTCTCCAGGCACAGTAGTTAAGCTCTAATCAAAGCTGATTACCAAAGTGTTAGAACCCATCCAGTGCCTCTGCTGGAGAAAAATGTGGCATTTTGGTTCTGTAAAGATTGCCACCCCCACCACCAAAAAAAAAAAAAACCCACTGCCATTGAGTCAACTGCAACTCATAAAAATCTCACTGGCAATCAAAGTGTTTCCAACTCATAGAGACACAATAGGACAGAGTAGAACTGTCCCCATAGGGTTTTCAAGGCTATAAATCTTTAAAGAAACAGACTGCCTGATCTTTCTCCTACTAAACAACTTGTGGGTTCAAACCACCATCATTTTGGTTAACACATGAATGCCTTAACCACTGTGCCACCAGAACTCCTATTACAACTCATAGCTACCTTATATTTTAGCTTTTTGGAAATTCTATGGGAATGTTCTACTCCGTTCTGTAGTTGTCTAATGAAATGACTGCATGGCAATGGGTTTATGAAAGTAACAGTCACAAGAGCTGACTTCTCCTCTAAATTCTGCCAGTTAGTTGGACACCTCACTTAACTGCTTATATCTCCAGTTAGCTCATCAATAGGCTAGCAATAAAAACTACTACAAAAATGAAATATCATAATATAAATATGAGCAAATCATAAGCTGTTAAGTACTACACAAATGTAAGCTATTATTTATATGGCTATTAACTGTTTCAAGTCCCTAAAATAAAAAGTTTCCTAGCTTTTGCTGTTGAATGATTGATGTTTGTAACTTAGCATTAGTATGAGGAAAGACTACCACTGCTCCAGTGGTAAAGGGAAACCCAGAGTATCAAATTTATATCATATGCCTTGGAAAGTCATTGAAAAATATTAAGCAGGGCATAAAGTGAACAGATGTACATGTTAGAAAACAGAAGACGTGAAAGGAAGATGAACAATGTTAGAAGAAAATATATCAATGAAAAGATAATTCCGAGTAAACCTAAGCCAGAAACAGAATAGCATCAGATATGTTGCTGTTGTTGTTATGTGCCGTCAAGTCGGACCCGACTCATTGCAACTCCTCCTGGGGTTTCCGACGCAGTATCACTACGGAAGTAAATTGCCACATCTTCCTTCCGAAGAGTGGCTGGTGGGTTTGAACCACCAGCCTTCTGGTAGCAGTCAAGTAGAGGGGAGAAAAAACAAGACCAATAGAAAAGGCAATTAGAAATGATAGAGATTAATGACAATTTGCATATACTGAACTGGAGCCAGGTCAGAAGCTGGAGTGATTTCCATTAAGTTCTAGTTTATTAAGAGTTTTTTTTTTTTTTTTATTCATGAATAGAAGTTGAATTTTATAATTCTTTTCCTGCATCTGTTAATAGAATTATATGATTTTTCTCTTCTAATCTGTCATTGCAGTGCATCACATTGAGTGACTTAATGGTCAGCCAATCTCCATTCCTAAGATAATGTTAATGTAATTATTATATATTCTTCTTTTTTAAAATTTTTCAGATATTTCTAGATTAATTTGACAATATTTAGTTTATGAGTTTTGCATCTCTATTCATAAGTAAAAGCAGCATTTATTTTAATTTTACTGAAACATCCTTGTCAGATTCTGTTATCCAAATTATGCTAGCCTCATAAAATGAGTTGGGGCATGTTTCCTCAATTTCTATTATCTGAAAAAATTTGAGAAGATGGAATATTTCTTTGAATGTTTAGCAGAACTCATTAATGAAGTCATCTGAGACTGGAATTTCTTTGTGGGGAGGGCTTTGATTAATGATTTAATTTCTTTAATGTCTATGTATATGCTATTTACATTTTCTCTTCTTTTTGAAGTCACTTTTAAATAATTATGTTTTCCCAGAAATTTATCTATTTTAGCTAAATGTATAAATTTACTACTGTAAGATTGCTCATATATCCTGTTAATATAATTTTAATATCTTTAGCATCCCAAGTGATGTACTGTATCTTTTCTCTCTTTTATCATAAGTAGTCTGGTGGTGTAGTGTCTAAGGCATTCGATTGCTAACTAGAAGGCTGGCAGTTCAAACCCACCAGCCACTCCTCGGTAGGAAGATTAGGCAATCTACTTCGGTAGTGACTGCTGTTGTTATGTGCCATTGAGTCGGACCCAACTCATAGCCACCCCTCCTTGGGTTTCCAAGGCGGTATCACTACAGAAGTAGATTGCCCAACCTTCTTTCTGAGGAGTGGCTGGTGGGTTTGAAGTGCCAGCCATCTGGTTAGCAGTCAAGAGCCTTAGGCACTATGCTACCAGAGCTCTGATACTGCCCAGGAAACCCAAGAAGGGGTCGCTATGAGTTGGATCTGACTTGACAGCAGTGAGTTTGGTTTTTGGTTTTTGGAGTCTAATCTGAAGTATATCAATTTAAGCAGACATTCTTAAAAAAAATGCCTTTTTGAAATGCCTTATTGTATATTTTCTATTGTATTTATTTCCATTTTTATTTTTTAATTTACTTGTTCTAGTTCTACTGTATGGGAGGGATATGTATCTCATTGATTTCCAACACTTCTCCTTTACCAGAAAAAAAATATGAACATAGCTTTTCCTCTATGCTATACTCCACAAGTTTTGATATGAGCTAAATTTTCATAATTACTATGATTCAGCTAAATTTTGTTTGTATTTTATTTGCTACAAAGATTACTTAGAAATCCATGTCTTAATTTCCAAATACAGGCCATCTCTGTGTTATCAATGTCTGACTTACAGACAGCCCCTATTGCCCTTTAATGTTATGTAAATTTGTTCAATATCTGCTTAGTTCTGATGTTAATATAACCATGTAAGTTGTATGTGATCATTATGTTCTTTTGTTTTTTATTCACTCTTCTGTGTCTATGTTTTAGATATGTCTCTATGAACATCATATAATCTCAGTGTTTTTAATTGAAATAATTTTCCTCTTTAAATTACATCTTGATTTCTTTCAATGTAATAAATATTGATCTTCAATTCTATTTTATACTTGCTATACGTTCCACCTTATCAGTGTTTCTCTTTCCTTTCTTTCTTTTGAATTGATTGGTGTTCTTATTCCATAGTTTTATTTTAATATTGTTGTTGTTGTTATTATGTGCCGTCGAGTTGGACAAGACTCATAGTGACCCCTGCTTGGGTTTCTGAGGTGGTATCACTATGGAAGTAGATTGCCCAACTTTCCTTCGAGGAGTGGCTGGTGGGTTTGAACTGCCAGCCTTCTGGTTAGCAGTCAAGTGCCTTAGGCACTACGTATCAGAGCTCTTATGTTGACAATATTTTTCTCCTATCTTCTGACATCCATTACCTATTGAGAAGTCAATTGTCAGTCTTTTGAGAGTTGTATCTCTTTTTCTCTAAATGTTGGTAATTTTGTTCTATTGGCCTTAAAGTTCTCCATTCTCACTAGGATCTCTCTCAGTGTGGATTCCTCTTTCTTTATCCTCCAGCATATTTGTTATACTTATTGAAATCTTGATTGGTTCACAAATATCTCTCATTAATTCAGAATTTCTAATCCATTATCTCTGTAAATGTTGGCTCTTCCTTGTTCTCTACCTCATGTCCTTCTAGAAATTCGCTAAAAGCAAATTAAGCATTTTCATTTTATTTATCATGTCTCCTTTTTTTTCCCCCAAGATGGTTGCCTTTTTTTCATTTCCCTATTTTTTTTTAAAGGACATGGTTTCTTACCTTCCAAATCACTAATTATCTCCATAACAGTGTTTCAGCTGGTGCAATAACATTTATTGAGTTTTTAATTTTATTTTGCTTTACATTTCTAGAAAATATATTTGACAATTTTTCAACTTTGCTATGTAATTTTTATACTTTTGTGTACCTTGGATATATTTTAAACTTTATCTTTTACTTTTTTAAACCTTGTAATCATAATGTTTTAAATGTTTATTTATGTTTGATATTTCTAATACCTTGAGCCTCTTCATATTTGCTTCTCATTGAAATACCTTATTTTCTTGGTACCTAATTTTATTTTACTGTGCATTTTTACTGTCCTCTTGAAATTGTTTTAAAGGGTACTTTTAGATTTAGAATACAGTTAGAGCCTTAATGTAGAGGATTTGCATTTGCTTCTGCTGGGCAACAGCAGTCAGTACCAACTTAGGAGCACCAAAACCAAAGCCAGACTTGAAGTTTTCTTCCCATGGAAAAGGTTGCAAATCCATATGAGGGCCAGCCTACACTCAAAATTTCTTTGGGATTTGTTTTCTTCATTTGTTTCTATGTTTACTCTCATACTCTAGTCAGTGCCAAGCAACATTTCTTGTAGTCATCTTGAGAAGGTAGTAAGTTGCTTTTTTATAATTATTATCATTAATTGTTCTGTCCACAGATACCCTGAGAATAAAGCCCTCTGGGGTTTCTATGTAAAGTAGGAAAGACTAACATTAGATTGTCTATTTTTCAAAAATGCTTGACCTTGATTTCTTTTTATCACCAACCTTGAGAAGTGGCCAAAACCAAAGCCCAAGTTTGCCTAGATCAGCATATGCTCCAAGAACCCACATATAATTTTTTTTATTCCAGTTCTACCCTGACACATATAGGGTTGCCATGACTCCTCTCAATGGCAACTGGTGGTAACTCAGTGTAACAAAGCAAAAACAAGCCTATTGTGGTTGGTAGATGAGTGCTTGACCATTTGCACCACCCAGGGACTCAAAAAAAACAATCTATTTTAAATTAGGGTGAACCCATGTGTTTCAGAATAAAATTACACATAGAGTTTTATTTAATCTTACATTCTTTCCTCTAACTGGTATAATTATATAGATTTCTTTTTTTCTATACTATTGTTGTTTGCCGTCGAGTCGGCCCTGACTCATAGCAACCCCTTTGGGTTTCCGAGGCAGTATCACTATGGAAGTAGGATTGCCCAACCTTCCTTCCAAGGAGTGGCTGGTGGGTTTGAACCGCCAGCCTTCTGGTGAGCAGTCAAGTGCCTTAGGCACTATGCTACCAGAGCTCCTAACTATAACATGCTTGAAAGAACTTGCTTCTTTTTCAAGAAAAACTGTTCTAATATATCAGCAGCTGCCATCTTCATATAGATTATTAGTAAAATATTTTGGTTTACAACATAGTTCTGCAAAGTTCCAGAACATAGATATTTTACTAGCATTTAGTAGTTGACTAGTATTCGGTGATCAAAGCCACACACAAAGGCTACAAGGCATTTTTACATATGAGAAGAGCAAAGAATTTTAATTCTATATCAATGATACATTTTAAAATATTATATATATAATAAAAATTAGTACCTTAGCACTTTCAGGAAAGGAATCAAACTTTACATGCAAGTTATGATTTTTTAAAAAACAGTCAATATTTGAGTGAATATGGTACTACCTGGAGAGGGATGTCTAAGCTACAAGAAATACTGGGCAACATACATAAAAAGAAAATTCACTTTTGAAAATCTACCTATTCTCCTTTTTCTTTAATAAATTTCAATCCTCAGGTCTTTAGATCTATGATGTCCAGTTAAGCTGTATGGGCATGTTTAATGATTCCATAATATAATATATGGACACATTTAATTATTCCTACCTTTCTACTTTACTAATTTGAAATAAGTGTTTAATCAAACTATAAAGTATCTCTATTTTCTCTATTTAAAATTTGAGTAGGATATACTAATACCAGGAGATGTTCTAGAGGGATTCATTATTTAATGTTTCTAAAGTCTTACACAAATGCCAAACTCATTATAGTGTGTATGCTGGCAAGTGGCTTAGGGTTTAAGAGATAATGCAAGAGCACACATAAATCAAAATTTCAACATGAACGACCTTCTTTTTTGGACCAGAGAATGATTAATCACATCACTGACACCGTGTATGCAGGTTCTTGTTCAATAAGTAACAGTTGACACCTTTAAGTTGTACCTTCAGCCCCTCCCTTTCCCTTTTACACAGCAGGCAGGGCAGAGGGAGACTACCAAAGAAGTGCTGAGGGAGGGACCTTCATAAAGCTTGGAAATTACCATCTAGAAGATGCCCAGAATGTCTGATGTTTTACCCTCCAAGAAAAAAAAAAAAAAAAATGGAACTGAGGAGCTATAGTAAATTGTTCCCAGACAGTATTCGCATGATACTGAGAGTACTCTCTATAGACATCAGTTTCATGTCTAAATAAATATTACAAATAAAAGAATTCCTTGGGTATTCTTTACCATCTCTTGGTACATACTAATGTTACTCTGGCTCTCCTTTATAGTGTTATTGAATAGATTTTAATTAAAAACAAAAGAAGTTCTATATTAGAAAGCATTAAGTTCCTCTTTAGTAACTGTTGTTGTTATGTGCCGTCGAGTCAGACCCGACTCATAGCGACCCCTCCTTGGGTTTCTGAGGCAGTGTCACTACAGAAGGAAATTGTCCCATCTTCCTTCCAAGGAGTGGCTGGTGAGTTTGAACTGCCAGCCTTCTGGTTAGCAGTCAAGTGCCTTAGCCACTATGCTACCAGAGCTCTCTCTTTAGTAACTAGATCTTATTTAATAATCTAAATAGGACTCTATTTGGGCCTTGGCAATCCGTATAAATTGTGCTTCTTCCTCATCCTGTCAGCTTTATCAAAAATGTGACAATTGTGAATGATTCTATAATTAATACAAATAATATTTGAGAAGGCTTCTTCCATCTAATGAAATGACAAATACATCTATATAAAAATATTACAATATATTTAGTAAAACAATTGTGACTCAAAGGGACAAATATTATATGACTCCACTATGCAAAATTTCTAGAATAGGCAAAAACATAGAGACTGAAAGTAGATTAAGGGTTACCAGGGACTGAATAGAGAGGACATGGATACAGAGGTTTTCTTTTTCAGGTATGAAAACATATTGGAAATAGATGATGCTGATGGTCATATAATATGATCAATGTAATTAAGGTCACCGGATTGTACACTTAAAAATGGTTAAAATGGCAAATTTAATGACATATAAACAAAATCACTATAAATTTTTTATAAATTGTGACAATTGGTAAGCCACTTCTCCCTCATTGTAAACTGGCCTACTTTACCTGAAATCAAATGCTCAGCACCAAGATTAGCATTTAAAGGATAATGGGAAAAATCTCTCTGTTTTTCTGCTCACCTAGAACATAAATAAACCTGTAAAAGAGTCTGAATTTTCATCTTCAACTGTCCTATCAGAGGACCTGACTTGATAAAAGTGAGCACAGTAGTTCATGGAATGTACTAGATAATCGTGTGCCACCCACAGGAACTTATTCAGAACTCATTCTCCCAGCTTTTGGAAGGGTTGGTTGCTGATAACTCCCGGTTACATCTCTCTCTCTGAGACTTGCCTCTACTGAAAGGAGTTGCCTTGCCAAAGGTCAAGTATGCCCCTTCCCAGGGGCAGCCCTCATCCAGTGACTAACTGGTTATTTCTTTGCATTAACTTTTAATTGGTCAGTGTTATATGTATTTGGTATATTTTGATAGTGCCTAATAGCATAGTGCCTAAGGCATTTGACTGCTAACCAGAATGGTTCAAACCCACCATTCACTCCTCAGAAAGAAGATTGGGCAATCTACTTCCATAGTGATACCACCTCAGAAACCCAAGGAGGGATTGCTATGAGTTGAATCCTACTCAATGACAGTGAGCTGTTTGGGATTTTTTTTTTTGAATAATATTATATTATATTAATATTAATTTTATTAAGAGCTCATTAAGTGCCAGGCTTTTTGTTAAATGACTTGCATGTATTGGCATTTTAAAATTTCATACCAGCCTAATCAACCAGGCATTATTATGCTTACTTTTCAGATGAGAAACCTGAGACTTATTGTTTCATATTCCCGAGTTCAAGGTGATTGCTGATGCTCTGTGACTGGCATAAGACTATTCTCCATAGTCATATGCAAATATTTATTTTTCAAGTTAATCAAATAAATGATAGTCATGATTTTGAAGTGTAGTCACATCTAAACTGTCATATCCTGATGACCAGGGCTTTAGGATTAGAGATCCCTGAGGGAAAATATCTCAGAGCCTTCCTTGATTTTTTTCTGTCTTTCACATTTTACACCCAACCCAGTCTGTCAGAAAATCTGCAGTAAACACGTTTCAGAATCTGATGGTTCTCATCACTTAAAGTACTACCATACTGCTTCCAGACCTATCATATTTTGTATGGATTACTGTGATAGCCTTCTAATGGGTTTCCTTGCTTCCTCCTTTGTCCTACCTTCACTTTTATTCTACTCTCCTTCCTAGTCTATCTTTAATGTAGGAAGCACAGTACTTCTTTAAAGACATAGATCATATCATTCCTCTGCTCCAAAACTTCTAATATCTCCTCATATCACTCAGAGTTAAACCTTGCATACTCTGGTTCCCTACAACCTGTCTTAATCCCTTACCTTTCTCCCCCTGATCATACTCTTCTCTTCTATTGCCCCCAACACACCTGGTATAGTTCTATGTTAGGTGACTACTCTGTTTGAAATGTTCTCCCCCTAAGACAACAACACACTCTTTCTTCTTCAAGTTTTGCTCCATTGTCACCCTCTCAATATAACCTATATAATCTTCTGTCCTGGGAGCTCTGGTAGCATAGGGGCTAAGACACTTGCCTGCTAACCAGACGGCTGGCGGTTCAAACCCACCAGACACTCCTCGGAAGGAAGGTTGGGCAATCCTACTTCCGTAGTGATACTGCCTTGGAAACCCAAGGAGGGGTCGCTATGAGTCGGGTTTGACTCGACGGCACATAACAACAACAACAACAACAATCTTCTGTCCAGCACACACCCTTTCTGGTATTCCCTATGCACTTATTCTGTTCTATTTGTTCCCCTGTAGAATTTATCACCTTGTCACATTCTATGTAATTTATTTTTAATGTATCTATTATTTATTGTTTCTCCTTGACCATCAGTATATAAGATTCACAAGGGCAGGAATCACTATTTATTGGTTTCAGACTTAACCAAAGTGCCTAGATCTGTGTATGTCAAGTAGCAACTATTTAATAAACATTTGTTGAATGAATGAATGAATAATTTATACTAATGATGCAAAAATTGGTTCTTAATCACAAGTTGTAACACAAGAAGCAGTTTCATTTTTCATTCTCTTCTTTTTTCACCGTTCATTCCTCTCCATCATTTCCCATTTTAACCTGAAAATATAATCCAATTTATTTTTATTTAGTTATTCCTTTTACTTTCTACATGTTTTACCTGTTTTTAGAGACAGGATTTGACAAATCCGATATTCATGTCACATATATATTAACTAGTTAATTAAAGGAAGAATAATTAAGATATGAATATTCATGTCATATATATATTAACTAGTTAATTACAGGGGTATAATTAAGATATGAGTATTTCATTAAAACCATTGAATCAGGAAAAGGAATGACTTTTTGGGTTATAGAAAGAATTTAAGTGGAAAACATTCATGGACCTGCTAAGGGAACCACGTAGAAAAGATATGTATTTTCAGTGGTATAATTTTAGTAACTTTCAGTTTGTTTCTAAAATTATAGCCTAATGTCTATTAAGTAATAAGCTTAGGAAATTTTTTTAATCATGATAATCATATATTTCACTGAAAATTTATTTTGATTGATAAGAACATTATTACAGTTGATGTAGAAGTATATATAGAGAAATTTATATTCATAAAATTGGAGCATACCTAACATTTTTCCTTTTATTTTTATTTTTCCTTTTCCTCAGTTATCTTAACCCAAAGACAGTTCAAGAGGAAATCAGAAGTAACAAACACATTTGATGATTTTTGTATTGCCCTTAAATTTTCTCCTTGTTCTCCAAGAGACAAGGTTGAAGACGGAAGTTCTTCCTGGATCCTACAAAATTTCTAGACTCATGCTCACCATCAAAAGAAGCTGTAATATCCTCAGTCTTTTTTTTCTCTGTAAGTCTCTGATCAAAGTTATGTGAAAATATGTTCACTATGGAAAAGATCAATTAGATCTGAGAAATAATGTTTTATTCTGTTCACATAAATGCAGTCCTTAACTTTGGATCTCCTTGTAAGAATATTATTTTTCAGGTTAAATATAATGCCATATATATATATATATATATATATATATATATATATAGGCTGTGGATGTTGTTGTTGTTGTTGTTG
>NW_006921713.1:3076545-3090323 GCF_000298275.1 Orycteropus afer afer
CAACCTTCCTTCCGAGGAGTGGCTGGTGGATTTGAACTGCCAGCCTTCTGGTTAGCAGTCAAGTGCCTTAGGCACTATGCTACCAGAGCTTCTAGGCTGTGGATAGAAAGTTGTTTTTGTTATGTGCTGTCGAGTCGCACCCAACTCATAGCGACCCCTCCTTGGGTTTCCGAGGCAGTATCACTATGGAAATAGATTGCCCAACCTTCCTTCTGAGGAGTGGCTGGTGGATTTGAACTGCCAGCCTTCCGGTTAGCAGTCAAATGCTTTAGGCACTATGCTACCAGAGCTCCTGGTCTAGCAGCCTATGGTACATTCAATATTTTTTTGCCAACATCACAATTCAAATGCACCAATTCTTCTATGGTCTTACTTATTCATTGTTCAATGAGGCTACTGAAAAGAAATGGCTTGGATCAGGCACACTTTAGTCTTCAAAGTGATATCTTTGGTCTTTAACACTTTAAAGACTACTTTTGCAGATGTGCCCAATGTAATATGTCATTTGATTTCTTGACTGCTGCTTTCACTGGGTGTTGATTATGGATCCAAGATAAAATTAAATCTTTGAAAATGTCAATTTTTTCTCCATTTATCATGCTGCTGCTTATTAGTCCAGTTGTGAGGACTTTTTTTTTCTTTATGTTGAGCTGTAATCCATAATGAAGACTGTAGTCTTTGATATTCATCAGTAAGTGCTTAAAGTCTTCTTCATTTTCAGCAAGCAAGCTTGTGTTATCTACAATTGAAGGCTGTCCATGAGTCTTCCTCCAATCCTGATGACACTATCTTCTTCATATAGTCCAACTTCTCAGATTATTTGCCAGGCATACAGACTGAATGAGTATGGTGAAAGGATACATTCCTGACACACAACTTTCGTAATTTTAAATCATGCATTTCCCTTTTGTTCTGTTCAAACAACTGCCTCTTGATCTAAGTACAGTTCCCTCATGAGCATAATTAGGTGCTCTGGAATTCCCATTATTCACAAAGTTATCCAAAATTCATTATGATCCACACAAGTCAAATGCCTTGGAATAGTCAATAAAACACAGGTAAACATCTTTCTGTTATTATCTCATTTCAGCCAAGATCCATCTGATGTAAGCAATGATAACCCCTGTTCCATGTCCTCTTCTGAATCTATCTTGAATGTCTGGCAGTTCTTTATCAATATGTTGCTGCAACTGTTTTTGAATTATCTTTAGCAAAATTTTACTTGCATGTGACTGGTGGCTTACTACCTAAGGCATTTGCCTGCTAATCAGAAGGTTGGCTGTTCAAACCCACCAGCCACTCCTTGGAAGGAAGACTGGCCAATCTACTTCCCTAGAGATACTGCCCCAGAAACCCAAAGAAGGGTCATTATGTGTTGAATCAAATCAACAGCAGTGATCTTGTGTGTGTGTGTGATATTAATGATATTGTTCAGTAATTTTCTCATTCTGTTGGCTTATCTTTCTTTGTAATGAGCACAAATATGGATTTCTTTCAGTCATTTGGCCAGAAAAATCTTCCAATTTCTTGCCATAAATGAGTGAGTACCGCCAGTGCTGCATCTTTTGTTGAAACATCTTAGTGGGTATTCCATCTATTTCTGGATTCTTGTTTTTTGTCAATTTCTTCAGTTCAGCTTGGACCTCTTGCTTCAATCGTATGGGTTCTTGATCATATGCTACCTCCTGAAATGAATGAATGTCAAGCAATTCTTTTGGTACAACAGAGTATAAGAACTCTGTTCCTTCCATCTTCTTTTGATACTTCTTTCATTGTTCAGTATTCCTCACAACAACAAAAAAATGTGAACAGATTAAAAAATAAACAATTCTTGTAAATCTACACCCCAAAGACACAGACTTACTAAAAAGATTGATATTTAATTATAGGACCATAGAATACTTTCCCAAACTACATAGGTGTGTGTGTAATAACAGGGCATCATAGCTAAAACAATTGCAAGCCTAGACACTATTTAAGAGTCTCTAGGTAAACCTAAAGACAGCAGGGGAGACCTAAACAAGAAAACCATAAAAAATTTTAGGGTTTAACACCCTAGTTACAGAAAATAGTAAACAGTGTGTTAGGCTGGGTTCACTAGAGAAGCAAAACCTAAGCTTATATAGAGAGAGAACGAAAAAAAAATCATCTTAGGAAAATGGTTCACATACTTTTAGAACCTGGCAAGTCCCAAGTTCTTGGATCAAACATCAAGCTGGAGGCTTTTCCCAACTCACGTAGCTGCAGAGGCTGACAAGCTCAAGGTTTGGCAGGCAGTATCCTGGCTGTTGACTCCAACAAATGACAAGTCCAAGATCACCAGGCTGAATGGTGGGTTGTTCTCTCACAGACAGTTGTAGAAAGCACAACAGGATCCTGATCCACTGAAGAGTATCTCTTTTCCCAGGGTGTCCGTAAATATATTGGAAGCAGGCCACACCCTTAGGGAAACTCCCTTTGAACAGATTGGCTGCTCAAAACATATACATCCAATCTCATCATGGGAATAACCCACATCACAACTACTTAAACACTCAGGATTGTGATCCAGCCAAGTTAACACAGAACTCCAACTATCACACACAGCCTCTTAGCCAGATAAACATAATACATCACACTAAAGAGTAATTTGAATCAGTTCCATCTATCCAGTACATCGTGTGTAGTTTTCAAGGGGGGGTGTGTGAAAAAAAAAACAATCTGAAGAGGCAGAGCAAGCATTAGAACTCAGATTTGACACAGATGTTGTAATGATAAGACCAGACATTAAAAATAACTACAATTAAAATGCTAAAGGCTCTAATGGAAAAAGTAGATCATATGTAAGAAAAGAATGGTAATACAGCAGAGAGATGGAAACTCTAAGAAAGATGAAAAGGAAATGCTAGCGATCAAAACTCCTGTAACATAAATAAATAATGTTTTTGATGGTCTCATCAACAGACTAAATATAATTGAGGAAACAATCCATGAGCTTGAAGATATGTCAAAAGAAACTTTTAAAAAAAGAGAAATTTGAAAATAATTAGAGTTGAATGAAAATGAAAAGATAACATATAAAATTGTATGGGATGGTGCAAAGGAAGTATTCAGAGGGAATTTTTTAGGTAAAAAAATCCTACATACTAAAAGAAGAAAGACCTCAAATCAATAATCTAACTAGTATCAGATGAACTAGAAATAGAAGAACAAATTAAACCCAATACCACCAGAAGGAAAGAAACAATAAAGCTTAGAGTAGAGATAAATAAAGAATAAAATCAATGGAGAGAATCAACAAGATGAGAAGTTGGGTTTTTTTTTGGGAAAAAAAAAAGTCAATATAATTGATAAATCTTAGGCCAGGATGACAAGGAAACAAAAAGGAAGATGCAAATAACTAAAATTATGAATGAAAATGAAGAAATTACTGGTGCCCTTGCAGGAACACAAATCTCCCAATAAAGATAAATACAGGACCAGTTGTTTTCATTGGGGAATTCTATGAAACATTTAAAGAAGATCTAACACTAATCCTTTTCAAACTAATCCAAAAAACAGAAGAAGGGGAATATTTTCTAACACATCATATAAGGCCAGCATTACCCCATTACCAAATCCAGAGAAAGACCTCACAAGGAAAAAAAAAAAAAGAATCAAAACTACAGAATTTAAAAATGTTGTTGTTAGGTGATTGCTAAAGTGGCACTGGTAGAATAGTGCCTAAGGCACTTGACTACTAAACAGAAGGCTGGCAGTTCAAACTCACCAGCCATGCCTTAGAAGGAAGATGGGGCAATCTACTTCCGTACTGATACTGTCTCAGAAACCCAAGGAGGGGTCGCTATGAGTCGGGTCCGACTCGATGGCACGTAACAACAACAAAGGGGCAAGGAGGCCAAATCTTCTGACCTCCTCTAACCCCACAAGAGGAAGACAGAATCACCATTAATAGCCCAAGGCCTATTCCTGCGAGGCCACACATGCTGCCTCCCTCCAGCCCTTTCACCAACCTTGACACCAACCATTCCTCCTGCAGCACCCACAGCCTCTCTGCTGAGTTTGATAATTCATTGCAGTGGCCACACAGAACTCACAGATTATGGGGTTTATTAGGGAAGCACCAGGTTATGATTCAAGTTCATGGAAAATGCTCGGTCTCTCTCAGCCTGCCGTCTCTCAGCCAACAGTCTCTCACAGTCTCTCTCCCAGAAGTGTGTGTCCCTTGGTGTCCCACCCAGCAATGCGTGTCTCTTGTATCTCTTCCCAGAAGTACATGTCTCTTTCAGCAGCACATCCTTCTCAGCCAGCAGTCAGAGAGAGAGACTTCTGCCTCTAGGAGGCCTCCTTTTGAGCCCAGCAGAGTAGCCAAACCAACCAATCATAACATCAGAATTCTAAGCACCTGAGAGAGAGCGGGAACCTCCCAGAACATTGTTTTGTGCCACTCCCAACAGAAATATCCCAGGTGGACAACTTTAGTAATCAGGAGCTCCTCAGTTGCTCATGGCAAATTGCACCTCAGAGTTTACAAAAACTTATAGCTAGAAAAGCTATACCAGGTAATTTACTACACCACAATGACGTTGAGTCATCTCTGACTCATAACGACCCTAAGTACAACAGAATGAATCACTGCCTGGTCCTGTGCCAGCCTCATTATCCTTGCTATACCTGAGCCTATTTTTGCAGCCACTGTGTCAATCCATCATTTTGAGGGCCTTCCCCTTTTTTGCTGACCTTCCACTTTACCAAGCATGACACTCTTTTCCAAAGAATAATCCCTTCTGACAATGACCAAAGTAAGTGAGATGAAGTCTGGTCATTCTGGCTTCCAAGAAGCATTCTGGCTGTACTTCTTCAAGGAGAGATTTGTTCATTGTTCTGGCAGTCCATAGTACTTTCAGTATTCTTCACAAACACCACAAGTCAAAAGACCTTTCTTCAGTCTTCCTTATTCATTGTCCAGCTTTCCCATGCATATGAGGCAACTGAAAATACCATTGCTTGAGTTAGAGATACCTTAGTCTTCAATGAGACATCTTTGCTCTTCAGCACCTGAAAGAGGTCTTTTGCAGCAGATTTGCCACATGCAATACATCTTCTGATGTCTTGACTGCTGCTTCCATTGGTATTGATTGCAGAACCAAGTAACATGAAGTCTTTGACAAATTCAGTCTTTTCCCCATTTATCATGATGCTGCTCATCGGTCTAGTTGTGAGGATTTTCATTCTCTTTATACTGAGTTTTAATCCATACTGCAGACTGTAGTCTTCAATCTTCATCAGTAAGTGCTTTAAGTCATCCTCACTTTCAGCAAGCAAAGTTGTGTCATCTTATCTCAGGTTGTTAATGAGTCTTCCTCCAATGCTGATGCCATGTTCTTCTTCATATAGCTCAGCTTCTCAGATTATTTATTCAGCATACAGATTGAATAAGTATGGTGAAAGGATATAACCTTTATGAATGAACTTACGAATATAGATGCAAAAATTCTCAGCAAAATATTAGCAAACCAAAGCCAAAGCATACTGAAAGGATTATATACTATAACCAAGTAGGATTTATTCTAGGAATGCAAAGATGGTTAAACACGAGAAAATCAATTAATATTAACACACCACATAACAGATTGAAGGAAAAGAAATGCATGGTCATCTCTATTGATGCAGAAAAGACATTTGAAAAATCCAACACCCTTTCATAATAAATAAATACTCAACAAATTAAGAATAGAAGGACAATTACTCAACATGAAAGAGTGTATTTATGAAAAACACACAGTTAACATCACACTAAATAATAAAACCTCAAATCTTTCCCCTCAAGATCAGGAACAATACAAGGTTGCCAATTTTCATCACTGTTACTTCACATTGTACTAAAAGTTATAACTAGAGAAATAGGAAAAAAAATAGATGATGGATAGATAGATAGAGATAAAATGTATCCAATTGGAAAGAAAGAAGTAAAACTACATTACTGTATCTATTTACAAATGACATTTTATATATTTATGTGTATATATAGAGAGACACACACATATGCACAATTTCTAAATAATCTACATTAAAAAAATCTATGAATGCTAATGAATGAATTCAATGAAGAACAAAGTAGGACTCACATTTTCCCAATTTAAAAACATACTGTACAGCTACATTAAAGAAGGCAGTATGGTACTAGTATATGGCTAAGGATATAGATCAGTTGAGAGTGCAGAAATAAACCTGTACACTATGGCCAATTGATTTTTACAAGCATGCTTGTAGTACTTAAGTTGTGTTTCAACTTGGCTGGTCCTAGTTTTCAGTGTCTGGGCAGCTAGATGTAGTTCTTCACCATGGTGAGACTAGTAATCAGTTCCATGGTGGAATCCATTGATGCAGCTGAGAAGCTGCGTTAGGGGTGTGGTATGCTTCCAGTATAAGAGAAAAGAATTGAGAAAGCTCTCTGGAGTTTTTGGCACACTTGGATCTTGCATGTAGCCAAGTCTTCATTTAGTAGCTTGCCATGTTTCCTGCTGATCTTGGGACTATTTCTGGATTTGAACTAGTGACCTGCCATGCAGTTTGATAATTTTGGGACTGTGCCATTTTATTTGTTGACCTTGGGTTTGCTAGTCTTAGCAGCCGGAGCTGCCTGTGTAAAGAGAAGCCTCCAGCTTCAGTGGGCCGAAAGCAAGAGACAGAGCTGAAGCCCAAGGTCAAGAGGCCTTTGCCCAGGCACTTTGAACTTGGACTTCTAGCCTCTTAAACTGGAAGAGAATAAACCCCTATTTGTTAAAGCCACCAATTTGTGGTATTTTCTGTTAGTGCGGCACTAGGTAATCAGAACAGTGCCAAATACATTCTGTAGCAAACAGCTGGGACAGCTAAATCAACACATGCGAAAGAAAAAAGTTGTTAAAATTTAAGGTCTTCCCACTACAATCTCAGTCAAAATTCCAGTAAGTTACTTTGTGAATATTGACAAACTGACTCCAATGTTTATATAGAAAAGCAAAATAGCCATAATAGCCAAGACAAAACTGGGTAATACAGTCTAAAGACTGATACAACCCAATTTCAATAACAACAAAAAATCAAACTCACTGCCATTGAGTCGTTTCCAACTCATAATGATCCCCATTGGGTTTCCAAGACAGTAAATCTTTATGGAAGTAGATAGCCCCATCATCCTTCCATGGAGCAGCTGGTGAGTTTGAACTGCTGACCGTCTAGTTAGCAGTCTAGTGCCTTATCCACTATACCACAAGAACCAAAAAAATAATAATAAAACAAACTTACTGCCATTGAGTCAGATCTGACTCAGTGACCCCTCCTTGGGTTTCCAAGGCAGCATTAATACAGAAGTAGTTTTCCCAGTCTTCCTTCCAAGGAGTGGCTGGTGGGTTTGAACCACCAGCCTTCTGGTTAGCAGTCAAATGCCATAGGTACTATACCACCAGAGGTCCTTCCTTCCAGTTTCAATACTTCTTACAAAACTACAATAATTAAGATATTATTGTACTGGCAAATGATTAGGTAAATAAATCAATGGAATATAATAGGGTGCCCAGAAATACAGCCATGCAAATATAGCCAAGTGAACTTTAACAGAAGATCAAAGACAACCTGATGGAGAAAGGATAATCATATCCACTCTCTTGGGATGCCATGTATGACATCTGCTTTACCTCAGCAAGGGATGAGAGAACTTGAAGAAAGCACTCTTCTTGTTAATTCCCACAAAACAGCAGTGACTCAACACACGATATTTTAGTTTTCTTCTCAATGATGAGAGTAGTCACTTGGGCCCAAGCTAAATAAAAAGAGGCTTAGAAATGTAGCAGGAACATTGAATATTTGTGAGCATCACTGGGCCTTCCACAAACCTCCACAGTCCATTTTCAAACCAATGGCTAGAGAAACTCTTTATCAATGTAAGTCGTTTTACTTTTCTATTCAACATTTCCAAGTGTACTTAGGATAAAACCCAAATTCCTTAATATGGATTACCATATTATGCAATGTATGTAATGATGTATATAATTCGGTCTCTAGGAACCTGTTTGATCTTGCAGCCTACCATGCTCCACCACTACTCAGAGGCTATAGCCAGACTGGCCTTCCTTGCCAAGGATAAGACATCTGTCTCAGGGCTTTTGAACATGCCTTCAACACTGTTTTTGGTGTTTTCTCCATGTATTACCTCTTGGATACCTTCAAGCTTCTTCCTAAATGTTATTTTCTCAGAGAAGCCTTCCTCTACCTTCCATACAAAATAAAACCACTCCATCTCTACCCTAATTCTGCATTTTCTTCTTTATATTCTTATACTCACCAGATATATTTATTTGTTTACTGTATCTCTCACTCTCCCTAGAATGTAAGCACATGGAGATAATGGGCTTTGGGGTTTTTTTGTTTGTTTGTTTGTTTGTTTTGTTTCGTTCACTGCTTGTTGTCAGTGACTAGAGCAATTCCTGATAAATAATAAGTACTCAATTAACATGTGTTGAATAAATTAACGAATTCAACTAGTCAAGCATAAAAATAGCTGCTGGAGATAGAAATTAAAGACAACCTTCACCATCAAGAAGCTGAAATTCTAGTGGAAGAGAAAAAGGAATATTCAGCATATCATGAGTGTCAGGCCAGAAGAATACACCAGATTCTATATAAAAAGCAAACTTAACATGTTAAGTTCAGAAAATACTTCACAGAGGAGATGAAGACTTTCACTGAGTGTTGAATGGTTAAAACTGATCATGGGGAAAAAATTGGAGAAAGATCATTCCATGTATGGGAAATACTATGTTCAAATGTAAAGAGGCCAGAAAAATTATGACAGACTTTGAAAACTTCAAGAAGCTTGATATTAAATTATAAAGGTAGAGAAAAACATACTTCAGGGCAGGACTGAAAAGGCAGATCATGAAGGGCCTTGCTTAAATTAAAACGTTCTGATTTTTTCATTGACATCTTTCAAGTAGATAAGTGACATACTCAGTTTTGCATTTTAGAAAAATAATTGCTTTAGTTTAAAGAACGAATCAGAAAAAAAAAAAAAAGAGCAGGACTAAAGAAAGGGAAACTTTTGATGTGGAATCAAATGGAGTAAGTAGTAATCAAGTGGACAAATCTGAGTGCTTAAGCTTAAAGAGTGACAAAAATTTCAGAAATAATGAATGGAATTGAGAGCTGTGCCAGATACAAAATTAATAGGTCCAGGCAACTGATTTGACATAGAGTATGAAGAAATCCAGAATGACATGCAAGTGGCTGGTTTTGGCAATAGATAAATGGTGGTACCACACACTATCTTTATTGGCAGAGGTCAGATGAGAGAGACCCAAGGGGTTTTAGGAAATAGAAGAGTCAGGAAGAATAATTAAAACTTGAACATACTAAATCTGAAATAGACCATCTAAAGATATATCTCATAATCACTTTTGGATTTCAGGAAAATCGTAATTGAAAACCATGAGAATGTGTGTTGAATAGCTATTGTGTACCAGATATTTTCTAGATCATAGAAAAGACCAGAATTTCACCTTTTTAGAGTTTACATTTGAAAAAAGTAACTTGAGTATAATCATAGTTTAAGTACTGCTTTCATCCCTCTTTTGCAACTAATTTAGTGCCTTCATTATATTTTCCTTTTGCTTCTCTGTCTATATCATCTATTTTTTCTTAATGTGGATGTCTAAGGCATTATAAGTTCAGAAGAGTAAGTTTCTTTATTTAAAGTTTTAGCCATAAAAACTTTCCTTTCTTTTGTGTTGGGTATGCAACAGTTGTCAAATCACCTGCTTACGAAATGAAGTAATCTCAACAGACCTGGCCATTGATGTAGGCTGCCTCAACAATCATATTGAATTGCTGCATGATGGATTTGGCAATGGCAATCAGCATCACACCAATTGCTGAAACAAATAGGTTGATTGGACAGGAGTCCAGCGTATTGCCATGGTTTAACAGTTTGGAGAAATATTCATTGTGTCTTCACAGAAAGCCAAATGTAAAATTATTTTAAGCAAGAAAAGGAAAGATGATTGAAGTTTGTACCCTTTAGCAAGTTCTCCACGTACCACTAAAAGGGTAAGAGTTGTTCTAATGGACAACATTCCTAAGGTATTTGGATCCTTTGGCACAGGTGCTTTGGACAGTATCAATCTCAAACTCTTCTTTTCTATTTGAAATTTCCATTGTATGTTTCAAATTACTGCATAGCACCATAGTGGCAAATAGAAGGCCATGGTTCTTGAAAAAAAAAAAAATTACAAATGATAAAAGGGAAGGGCCACAAGGTCAAAAGATATTTTTCTGGAGAATTTTGCAATATACCAAGTGATGTCTTGTGGGGGAAAAAAAACTGTTTAAAAAGAAAGCAGCTGCTATAATGCTGCTTCATTACAGACCCAGTGGAGCAGAAGCAATGCATCCATTTTGCCTTTTTTTCATTGATATCAATGGAGCATTAATGGAATTCTTATATTCTACTGGTACGGTACAAATGTAGCCTGAGTAACTCGTATATTGGCTATATTACAATGCTCTTTTTTAAGGGAGAGAAGGACATCACTTTTTTAAAAATATATATATATAAAAGTTAAACAGAGGATATAGCTACAGATCCACAGTAAATAAGTAACCAATATAGTTTTTGTTTTGTTTTTATTTCTTTTACCATTAGATGAATAGGTACAATTTAAGCCTGTACTAAAACTCTCATAAACAAACTTGTTTCATGGAAATGTCACACAGCCTTTCTCTGGTTAACAATGCCAAGATATTTTTATTGTAGTTTCTTTATTGATTTCACTTAATTCTCCTTTAACAGAAAAAGGTTAGTTTCTGTTAGGTCTTTTATTTTGTTAACAGACTAGGTTGAGCTTTGAAAACCAAAATTATGCAAATTGCTTAGCATTTAACTTTTATTGTTTATTTTAATTTTTATTTTTTTTATCATGTCCAAACTGTAATCCTAGGGTCATCTATTTATAGAAGAATTTGGGGGCTAGACAAGAACCCAGATGTTTCAAGTGGATTTGCAAATGGCAATGTGCTGCTTGTTGGATCTGCCTGCAAATCTATTTGCAAATGCAAATCCCTTTTCTAAACAGATCAGAGAACTTCTTTTTTTTTTTAGATCCAACAAAAATCCTTGAGCAAAGCAAAATGCTGATGGAATGTACATGTAGCACTTCCATGGAGTTCTATGCACATGCTTTTGCATCTTCCTACTGTACTTCAGAGCTTGCTAGGAGAAGACAGAATGCAATGACATTTATCTTTAGAGGAGTCACTATGAGTCAGGATCTACTCAACAGCAGTGAGTTTGGTTTTTGGTTTTGGGATACATCCTGATGCAATTTAGGGGACAGGCAGAAGCTACGACTAATCCAAACATCTTCCCTTCTTCTGTATATTAAATAACTTGCAGCACACGATACTTCTGCATTTTCTCTTGATGTAGTGATCTATCTTGGGAGACAGTCTCCATTTGTCCACAGCTACATATACTCCCTTTGTTGTCTGATTTTCCTTTGCAGTACATCTCCATCTCCCTCAAGCAGATCAATGTCCCTGGAGGCCAGACCATGAGTACAGTTGTCCACTGATGCCTGACTGTCAAGGGTAGTAAATCATCAAGATTTACTATCCTTCCTTGTCCTCTGATTATAATAATAGTAGCAAATACTTTCATAGCACTGTCCATGTACATTAACCCATTCATTCTTCAACACACTCATTCATGCCTTGGTTCTCCTTCTATGTTCTTTTAATCTAACAAATCAATTTACACTATAAGGTTAATTCTGGGGTGGGGAGAGTGCAGTGTTTGCAGGGTGTCTGGCTCTCCCCTCCCCCCAATTCTGTCATCTTCTCTCCTTACCTTTTATCATTGCTTATTCAAACCTGGACTATTGCCATGGTCTAATCAATACCTGCCCCTCTCCAGGCTTGCCCTCCTGAAATTCATCCTCCACACGTTTTTGTTTTTTTGTGATTTTGGTGAAGATTTATAGAGCAAATTCACTTTCCATACAGCAGTTCACATACACTTTGTCTCATGACATTGACTGCAATTTACCCCAATGCAACAGCTCCCCTCCCACTTCCTTCCTATAGTTACTTCCTCCCTGTGTTCTTCCCTCCATGCACTGCTGCCCCCTGAGCTATGTCCCTGTGCATACACTGCCCTTCTAGTCTCGCATGATTGTTCTCTCCAAGGAGTATATCCACCTAGTGTTAATGTTCACCTCATATGACTGTCCTTTGTTTGGCTGGAAGCCACAGGTGTGGGTTTAATTCTAGACCTGGGCAGTTAGGGGCCATAGTCTCAGTGGTTCCATCAGGCTCTATCAGACCAGTAAATCTGGTCCCTCCCACCCCCCTTTATTTCAAATGATTTTGAGTTTTGTTCCACATTGTTCTCCCACTGTATGTGGATCTCCTATGTAAATCCCCCTCCAAGGAGTTGATAGTGGTAGCTGGGCACCATCTAGTTCTTCTGGTCTCATAGTCATATAGGCTGAGGAGCGCATGTTGTACCAGTCACTAGGACTAATTCTTTCCATGAATCTTTGGTCTTCTTCATTCTTCTTTACTCTGGACGAGGAGAGACCCATCATTCCATCTAGATGGCTGCATGAAAACTTAAAGATCCCAGTTGCCACTTCCAAAGTAGGATGTGGAACAATGTTTAGTGTAGTATGTTATGCCCATTGAGCTTGATGTCCCCTGCGACTATGGTCCTGAGCCCACAGGTCCAACTACTCGCTCCCTCTTGATAGCTGGCCATAACCAAGAAGTAACTACTTCTTGTCCCTTGCCAGCTCTACCATATACTTGCAAATTCTTACAGAACATACAAATACACCTGTAGAAATTGTCTGCCAACCCTATACATATTCTTGGGCACACTCCCACCTGCATAAACATACCTAATAATTCAGCCTGTCCACCGATCTATCCACCTGTATGTCCATGTTTGCCTTCACTGACAATGCAGTACTGTATGTGCAAAAGGGTTCATCTTTGTTGTCTGTACTTCCCATGTACCTCTCTCTATCTTCCTCTTCCTCAATGCCACAATGTGGATCACTCACATTTGGTACATTGCCCTTCTCTTCACCCAAATCAATACTTATGTCTAGCTATCTAACAGTGTTCCCTCCCCGCCCCTCTCACCTCTGGTAACCAACAAAGAAAATTTCCTTCCATATATAAACCTTTCCTTGACTTTTTACAGTAATGGACTAATACAATATTTGTCCTTTTGTGACTGACTTATTTCACTCAGTATAATGTCCTCCAAATTCATCCACATTATGCAGTGTTTTGCAGATTCTACATTATTCTTTAGCATTGCATAGTATTCCATTGTGCGTATGTATCATAATTTAGTTATCCATTCTTTAGGTGATGGACGCCTAAGTTGTTTCCATCTCTTGTCTATTGTAAACAGTACTGCAATGAACATGAGTGTGCATATGTCTGTTCTTGTCTTGGCTGTCATGTCTTCAGGATATATACCTAGTAATGGAATGGCTGAGTCAAACGGTATTTCTAATTCCAACATTTTAAGGAATCACTATACTGCTTTCCACAGTGATTGTACCATTCCACAGTCCTATCTGCAGTGTATGAGAGTCCCAATCCCTCCACATCCTCGCCAGCATTTGTTATTTACTGTCTTATTGAACTTTGCTACTAGTGCTGGGGCAAGACGGTGTCTCAGTGTTGTTTTCATTTGCATCACTATAATGGCCAATAATCATGAGCATTTCTTCATATGTTTGTTGGCC
>NW_006921713.1:3090665-3094385 GCF_000298275.1 Orycteropus afer afer
TCCATATATAAATCTTTACTTGAAAGATTGACAGTAGGAAACACAACAATGAACTAATACTATACTTGTCCTTCTGTGACTGACTTATGTCAATCAGCATAATGTCCTCCAGGTTCATCCATATTATGCAGTGCTTTGCAGACTCTACCTTATTCTTTAGTGCTCCATAGCATTCCATTATGTGTATGTACCATAGTTTGGTCATCCACTCTTCCACTTTAAATCTCAAAGATAAGTCCCATGCCAGATATATAATTATCAGCAAATATGAATTTGTTGATGTCATTTTTGTTATGTGCTTTTTCATGGTGCCGATTTCTTTGTTCCATATAATTTTCTGTCCTGAGCTCATTTTGTGTATGAATTGTGTTATCACTTCCTTCATTGCTATTGTTTTAGTATTTGCTGAATATTTATGCTGGTCCTCTTTTTTGATGTGAAGGTTTATCATTTTTCTTTGGGATTACCCTGTGATTTATTGTTTTCTTCCTAAGTTCAGAACATTCCATTCTATCTTGTAGTTGTCTTGACTTTCCTACCATCTATAAGTTCTGTAATGACACAGTTTTTTTCCCTCTTTGGTTTGTAGTTGTCCTCATTTGTCAATTGATGTCTCAGGTTCCCTGTTTACAATCTTGTAGGCTAATTAGCTTTGGGTACTTCCATAGCTGGGTTGGTTTCTGGGTTATATCATCATGTGTGTTAATGGTCAGCTGTTGTTGGCTATTGTTGCTTCTCTGTCCAAAGGGCTCCCTTTAACTTCTCTTGTAAAGTTGGTTTGGTTTTAACAAATTCCTTTCATTTCTGCTCATCTGGAAATGTCTTAATTTCACCATCATATTTGAGGGACAATTTTGCTGGGTACATAATTCTTGGTTAAAAATTTTTCTTTTTCAGGGTTGTATATATACCATCCCTTTGTCTTCTTGCCTGCATGGTTTCTGTTGAGAAATCTGGGCTTAGTCTTATGGATTGTCCCTTTAAGGTAACTTTTTTGTTTTTCCCATCCTGCTCTCATGATTCTTTCTTTGTCTTTGGTTTTGGTGAGTTTGATGATGATATGTCTGGGTGATTTTCTTTTGGGGTCTATCCTGTTTGGGTTTGTTGGACTTCCTGAATGGATATATTCCCTCATCTTTCATCATATTAGGAAAATTCTCTTCCAACAAATCTTCAACAATTTTCTCTGTGGTTTTATTTTTCTCTTCCTGTCCTGCAATTCTGATGACATATATGTTATTACTCTTGATGATATTCCACTTGAACCTTAGGCTTTCTTTATTTTGTTTTGATCTCTTTTCTGATTGATCCTTTTCCAAAGAAGTGTTCAGGTATTTGCCTTCAATCTCCCTAATTCTGTATTCCATTGATTCAATTCTGCTCCTTTGCCCATTCAATGTCTTATCTATTTGTGAAAATTTAGTATTAATCTTGTGGATTTCTGTGTGCAGATGTTGTATCATTTCTAAGTTTTCATTTATTTTGTCATTTTGTTCTTGTATTGTCTTTTGAAATTATTCTAGGGTTTTCTCTGTTTTACTTGATCTGTCTCTTGATTCATTAAAGATACCTATATAAAATTCTTTGAATTCCTTATCAGGGAGTTCCAATGCTGCATCTTCCTCAGGGATGGGTTCTGGGTCTGCATCCTGGTACCCTGTTTCTCCTGCTTTATCTTGCTTCTTTGTGTGGACTGTGATGGTCTGTTCTCTCTGAGGCATTGTGACGTTTTTGTGTTTATTTAATTGATGATGGTATGTTGGAGTGACTTGCCCACAACCTTTATTTTCTTTGTATGTTGTCTATGCAAGCAGAGTACTGTGCTCCTCTATTTTCTAGTTGACAGCACTTATACACTCACCACCTGTCTCCTTTCCTGTTGTCAGCCTCTCTTATGTCCCTGATGATGTTGGGAAACAGACACTATTCTTAGGCCCCTGGAATCTGAATGAGGATGCTATCACTTTAAAATCCAAAATGGCTGTGCCCTCAGTCACTTTAAATATCCAAAATGGCTGCCGGTTGTACATTCAAATGGCTGTGCCCTCAGTCATTCAAATATCCAAAATGGCCATCGCTTGTAAACATTCAAAATGGCTGTGCCCTCGGTCACTTTAAACAACAACTGATCATTAATACACAAGATGACATAACCCACAAACTGCAACTATGGACTTATCCAAAGTAAAATAAGCTTACAAGATTGTAAGCAGGGAACCAGAGACATCAACCGGCAAGTGAGGACAACTACAAACTAAAAAGAGGGAAAACACTGTGTAGTTACAGAACTTCTAAATGGTGAGGAAGTAAAGAGAGTTGCAAGATAGAATGGACTGTTCTAAACTCAGGGAGAAAATTATAAATCATAGGGTAACCTCAAAGAAAAATGATAAACCTTCACATCACAATGGAAAAAAGGACAAGCACAAATATTCAACAAATACTAAAACAACAGCAACAAAGGAAATGATAACATGATTCATAAACATAATAAGCTCAGCACAGAAAATAATATGGAACAAAGAAAACAAGGACACCATGAAAAAACACATAACAAAATGACAGCAACCAATTCATACTTGGCGATAATTACACTGAATGTTAATGGATTAAATGCACCACTCAAGAGATATAGAGTTGCAGGTTGGATAAGAAAACAAAACCCATTGATATGCTACCTACAGGTGACACACCTTAGAGATAAAGACAAAAATAGACTAAAAATCAGAAGTTGGAAAAAGATCTATCAAGCAAATAGTAACTGTAAAAGAGCAGGAGTGGCAATATTAATTTCTGATCAAATTGACTTTAAGACAAAAACCACCATACAGGACAAAGAAAGACATTATCTAAGGATTAAAGCATCAATTGAACAAAAAGATATAACCATAATAAATATCTATGGACCTAATGGAAGAGCCCCAAAATACATAAATCAGACTTTAAAAGAGTTGAAAAGCCAAATAGACAACTCCACAGTTATAGTAAGAGACTTTACTACACCAGTTTCAATGAAAGATAGAACTGGAAAGAAACTCAACAAAGATACAGAAGAGTTAAACAATACAATCCACCAACTTGACCTTATAGACATCTACAGAGCACTTTACCCAACAACAGCACAATACACATTCTTTTCCAGTGTACATGGAATATTTTCCATGATAGATCATATATTAGGCCATAAAGCAAGCCTTAATAAATGTAATAATACTGAAAATTATCTTCTCAGATCATACTGCTATCAAATTAGAAATCAACAATAAGAAGATCAACAGAAAAAAAGTAAACACATAGAAACTGAACAACACCCTCCTTGAGAAAGACTGGATAAAAGAAGAAATAAAAATTGAAATTCAAATATTCCTTTAATCAAACAAGAATGAAAACACAACATACCAAAATCTTTGGCAGACAGCAAAAGCAGTGATCAGAGGTCAATTTATAGCAATCAATGCACACATCAAAAAAGAAGAAAGAGCCAAGCTCAACACATTAAACCAACATCTCCAACAATTAGAAAAAGAACAGCAAGAAAAGCCCACAGTCACCAGAAGAAAGGAAATAATAAAGAGTAGAGCAGAAATCAATGAAACAGAAAATAGAAGCGCAATAGAAAAAAACATTAAGACTAGAAGTTGGTTTTTTGAAAAGATTAATAAAATTGACAAACCACTGGCAAATTTAACAAAGGAAAGAGGGAGAAGGTACACATAATAC
>NW_006921713.1:3095495-3101831 GCF_000298275.1 Orycteropus afer afer
ACTCTGTCAAAAATCTACTTGAACTAAATGAGAGATTTAGCATCGTGGCAGGATACCAGATCAACATCCAAAAATCAGTTGGATTCCTCTACACCAGCAAAGAGATTGCTGAAAAAGAAATAAGGACAACAATTCCATTTACAATAGCTCCCAAAAGAATAAAATAAACAGGAATAAATCTTACCAGGGACACAAAAGACCTGTACAAAGAAAACTGCAAAAGACTAATTCAAGAAACCATAAGAGATCTACATAAATGGAAGAACATACCAGGCTCGTACATAGGAAGATTGAATATTGTAACAATGTCAGTTCTACCCAAAGCAATTATACATTCAAAGCAATTCTAATCCAGATCCCATCAATATTCTTTAAGGATATAGAAAACCAATCACTAACTTTATATGGAAAGGAAAAAGACCTCAGGGGGCAGGAGTGCATGGAGAGATGGACACAAGGAAGAGGTAACTATCAGGAGGAAGTGGGAGGGGAGCTGTTGCATTGGGGTAAATTGTTGTCAATGTCATGAGACAAAGTGTACGTGAACTGCTGTATGGAAAGTGAATTTGCTCTATAAATTTTCACCCAAATTACAATTTAAAAATAATTTAAAAATAATTATCTACTGTTTCTCGATGTTCTGCTCTCTAACATACAGTGCCTCAGACCTCTGTCCCTGTGCCCTCTGCTTCTGCCAGACTGCTCCTGTCTTCTAAGCTAAGTCATTCTTTGTTTTCTTGAAGTGTACCATATGTTTTCAGATAAGCCGCTCTAAGCATCCGTTTTCCTGCTTATAAACCCATTAGAATTCTGAAAGCCTTCCTTTGTATTGTCTTGTCTTTGTATCCTTCATTCCAAGCTGACAATATTTCTGCTGATACAACATTCTCAAACATATTTTAAGTCTACTGGGTATGACACAAAGATTCATTAGAGAAAAATAATAATACAAAAGTTTTCCACAGATCACAGACCTTTGTTAGATAACCCTATCACTATTTCTTCCTTCTGTTAGTTAATCCATGAGCCAAACATCTGTCCCTTTCAGAGAAGATTATTCATTCACACCTTTAGCCCTCTTCGAAGTGTGTTGTTCAATATTTCAAAAGTGGATTATCTAATTTTAGCATCCTATGCAATCTGGATAGACTGAAAACTTCCCATACCATCAAGCACTAGCTCTTTTTTGCTTCAGATTTCCTTCCTCAATTTATCTCTTTTCTCTCACATTTTACTATGAGTAGCAAGAGAAAACCAAGCCACTTTAACACTTTCCTTAGAAATATTTTCACCTAAATTGTCATCACTAACAAGTTCAATTATTCACACAATTAAGTTAAGCTTCTCTCACTATATAATAAGGATCACTTTCCTCCTATTTTTGGTAACATGTTCCTAGTTTTCTCTCAGAACTTTACCCCAATTACCTTTAATGTTCAAATTTTTACCAACAATCCTTTCACAGCATTCTGGCAATCTAGACTTTTTTTTATTTTCCTTATCATTCTTTTGAAAATTCTTCCAACCTCTACTCATTATTTTTAGATATTTGTAACAACAGCACCCACTTCCTGGTGCCAAAATCTCTATTCACTTTCTAGAACAGCCATAACAAATTACTACAAACTTGACAGGCTGAATGATCAGGTATATCTAGGTAAAAGGAAATATACCCATGACCATATATAAGGTTGGCAGATGATATTTCTACATAAGTATTTATATGTGCTGTAAGAATGTCCATATAAATAGAACTAACAGGGGACAAAATTATGAGGACTTCTCAGCCACATCCAACCACACTGATGGAGCAAGTTGGACCTGTGGGCTTGAGACATTGGTCATGGAGGACATCAAACTCAATCAGCATAACATACTACACAAAAACATTGTTCTACATCTTGCCTTAGTAAGTAGCTCTGGTAGCATAGTGCCTAAGGCACTTAACTGCTACTCAGAAGTCTGGCGGTTCAAATCCATCAGCCACTCCTCAGAAGGAAGATGAGGCAATCTACTTCCATAGGGATACTGCCTCAGAAACCCAAGGAGGGTTCCCTATGTGTTGGGTCCAACTTGACGATACATAACAACAACAACAACAACAACAGGGGTTTTAAAAGCTTGCAAGCAGCTATCTAGATGTGACAATGTGTCTCTCCTTACCCAGAGCAAAGAAGAATGAAGAAAACCAAAGATGCATGGAAACAATTAGTCCAAGGGACTAGCAGACCTGGTGAACTTCAGCCTATATGACCATGAGACCAAAAGAACTAGATGATGCCCATCTACCATTGTCAACCACTCAGAAAGGGATCAGTATAGGAGATCTTGGATAGAGTGGGAGAACAATGTGGAACAAAACACAAAATCATAAAAAGATTAGGGTGAATGGTCTGACAAAGCCTGTTGAAACCCCTAACACTATGACCCCTAGTTACCCTTCAGGCCTGGAATTGAATTCAATCCCCTGGCTTCCAGCCAAGCAATAGACAAGCATGTAAGTTGAACATTCACACCAGGTAGATACACTCCTTAGAACGAGCAATCATGGGAAAACAGAAGAGCAGTACTTGGGAGATAGCTCAGGGGACAGGAGTGCATAGAAGGATGCAGGGAAGAGGTAACTACAGGGAGGAAGTAGGAAGTGAGCTGTTACATTGTGGGGACTGCAGTCAATGTCATGAAACAAAATGTATATGAACTGCTATATGGAAAATGAATTTTCTCTGTAAACTTTCACCTAAATTGCAAAAATAGTTAATTAATTAAAAGTAACTACAAACTTCATAGATTAAAACAACAGAAATATATTCTTCATAAGTTCTGGAGGTCATTCAAAAGCCTTTCAATGGCTGTACAGGAGAATATTTCCTTGCCTCTTCTAGCTTCTGTTGGTTTATGATATTCCTTGGCTTGGAACTGGATAACTCTTAATTTCTTTCTAAATTTTCATGCAGTCTTCCATTCTCTGTGTCTCAAATCTTCCTCTTTCACTTACCAAGATACCTTTCACTGAATTTAGAGCTCACCAATATAATTCAGGATAATCTCATCTTGAGATCCTTAACTTAGGTACATCTTCAGAAACCCTTCTTCCAATAAGATCACATTCACGGGTTCTAGGTAGGCATTTCTTTTGGGAAGTCATTATACAATCCATAGCTCTCAGAAGATGTCTGTTGAGATAAGCTGAATCCTCACAAATATGTATTTAATAATAAAGAATGCTCAGAGAAGCATGGCTTTCTACAAAATGGAATTTGTGGATGAAAACCATAGTTAAAGAATTTTAAAAATAACACTAATAAAAGTAAAGATTTTTTTTGTTATATAATGCCATTAAAAAGAGACATTTACACATTGTCCAAAAGCCTTAAGTTTAATTTCTCAGTTATTATTAACTCCCCTACATATAATCTAGTCAGTCATATATTAAGAGTCTTACTGTTCTGAAATAGGACCATTAAGAACAAATTAAGTTTAGGTACTGTGCTAGTTCAGTTTGTGTGTCAATTTGGCTGGGCCTGGTTGAGTGGCTGGGCAGCTGGTTGTAGTTATTCCTTATAATGAGACTGGCAATCAGCTCCATGGTGGGATCTACCAAAAGCAGCTGAGTAGCTGCTTTGGGTATGTGGTCTGCTTCCCATATATAAGAAGCAGCTTTGGGAATGGTCTCTAACTTATGGCATGCTTGGATCCTGCAATGTAGCCATGTTATTGTTCAGCAGCCTGCCATGCTCTGCCGACCTTGGGACTTACAATGGATTTATATTAATGGTCTGCCGTGTGGTTTGGTAACCTCAGGACTGTGCCTTTTTATTTGTCAACCTTGGGTTTGTCAGCCTCAGCAGCTAGCAGCTGTCTGAGTGAAGAAACACCTCTAGCTCCAGTGGGCCAGGAGCAGGAGACAGAGCTGGACCCCAACATTGAGGGGCTTTCACCCAGCCCCTAGAGCCTGGCACTTTGGACTTGGACTTAAAGCCTCCAAACTGTGAGAGAATAAACTCCTGTTTGTTAAGGCCATCCCATTTGTGGTATGTTCTTGTCAGAGCAGCACTAGGTAACCATAACCAGTACCTTATCAATATACATAATATTTAGGTTTTAATCATTTCTCATTTATTCTTCTTGCTGATTCACAGTACATGTATGGAGAGCAAATATAACAGTATATCTTCTATATTTGTAAATGGTTCTTATTCCCCAGAAAATACCTTATCATCCAAGCAACACACGAAAAAGCAAAGAGTTCATATAGGTAATGATTTGGTGGATCAGAAATAGCTCTCCAATAACTATTGTAGTATTCTCTTGATAATTAGAAAGAAATTTCTAATAGCTGGCATTAATAATATTAAGAAAATAGTAAAATATTTCTAGTACACAACAAGTCTATATAAAATACACGACACAATGAGAAGAATTGGATTTTCTTCATATATCAATATTATACGTCCAAATTCTTATGGTTAGTTTTGAAAATTGGAAAAAAATAAAATAGCTGGGAGTTTTTATCTTACCAAAAATGATGCAGTATTTTCAAAAGATAAACTCAACCATTAAAAAAAGAGTAATTAAAATATGCAGTTTACTAAACTATAAAGCCCCTAGAGCAAAGGAACAACTCTACCAAAGGTTATTTGATCAAGGTTGCAGGTATTATAAGTAACTTATAGGGCAAAAGTAATGCTTTTAAATCCAACACCCAAATATAATGACTGTATTTCTCAGCACAAAGAGAAATACATTTCCCCACCTCAAACCCCATAGTACTATGTGTTCAAAAACAAAAGGTCAGGAACTAAGTACTTCAGTGATGCCTTTACCTTAAGGATCAGAATTGGAGTTATACTTGAGGTCTTAGGTGAAATGAGTTTGACGGATTAGGTTCGGTTACTGGCTGTCAGTACACTACATAAAAAACACTGCACATACAGAGCTTAGTGAAACTAGCTGTTCTCTGCACAGGAAAATTCCTTGATAGAGTTAGCATGAAGACAAATGAACTGTTATCCCCCAAGAAAGGTGTCCCTTTAGGTTAGGTTTGAGGTTAGCTATATCAAACAGTAGGAGCGCTTGACTTCCCGTACCTGACAGACTCATTACCATTGTAAATATTGAGGCTTAACTTTGAATCCAGGGATTCTTCTTTTAGTTTCTAGAAAGCGCTAGAAACTAACCACTTACCAAAACAATAGGAATTTAAAAAGAGAAAAGACATGAATAGTGTAAGCAAATTTGCTTCATGTACTAAAATCAAAGAAAGTTGTTTAAACTTTCTTCTTTATTATTATATCCTTATCAATGCTTCTCTTGTATCCTAAGCATTTTGAATATACACATATCATCCACCATAACAATAATCCCATAAAATATTGGTTTTTTTTATTAACAGGTAACAAAATGGGAGTACAAAAATAATGAATTCCAAGATGTCAGAGTCAGGATTCAAAACCATATTTGCCATTGTCCAAAACTAGAGTTTTTCAACAAGCCTTTTTCATACAAAATTATTTCTCTGAAATCTCTTTATTTAGTCTATGTAGCTATACAACCAGTCTCATGTAAGTTATGTATTTTCCCTTATGTACATTTTAAACTATCATCTTTATCTACGTGCTATCCACTAACCTCAATCACATGGTCTAACACTAAAACATGTATGTATGCCAATTTGTATTTAAAAACCTTAAAACCTACTACATTCTAATTTATTTTCTTTATGTAGTATTTTATAATGTATTCACTTACTATATCATGGGCATGATTTATTATATCACTAAGTAATCTTTAGGAGCTCTGGTAGCATAGTGCCTAGGGCATTTGACTGCTAACCAGAAGGCTGGCAGTTCAAACCCACCAGCCTCTCCTCAGAAAGAAGGTTGGGCAATCTTCTTCCATAGTGATACTGCCTCGGCAACCCAAGAAGGGATCGCTGTGAGTCAGAACCAACTCAACAGCACACAACAACAATAACAACAACAAGCAATCTTTTTCAACTTTCATTTTAATGGCTACAAACAATTCTATCATATGGATGTACAATAGTTTCTTTAATTTAACAATCCTTCTTTTTAAGTTTTCAAAAATGCACACAGAATTGTAAATCTCATCAATGATATTGCCACTAAAAATTATATAAAGCAATAAAAGTTCTATCTTTTGCTCATGTCACTCTTCTTGGCAGGGGACTTTTTGCATGGATGTCGTTGTTGTTGTTATGTGCCGTCGAGTCGTCCCCGACTCACAGCGACCCCTCCTTTGGTTTCCGAGGCAGTATCACTACGGAAGTAGGATTGCCCAACCTTCCTTCCGAGGAGTGGCTGGTGGGTTTGA
>NW_006921713.1:3101931-3104452 GCF_000298275.1 Orycteropus afer afer
GGAGTGGCTGGTGGGTTTGAACCGCCAGCCTTCTGGTTAGCAGTCAAGTGCTTTAGCCACTATGCTTCCAGAGCTCCTTTTGCATGGATATTCCCCAACAATTTTCTAAGTTTATGATTATATATCAATAGCTGTCATAAATAATCGCCACAAATCTCATGCATCTACTCAATTTTCTTAGTGCTACTTGCCTAGTATTCTTAGCCACTCAGCCTGCCTCAGCCATCCATCATCCAGGCCTGGGGCCTGTACTTCCTAGACAAGTTTGTTTCACTGAAGTATAGGACTCTCTCACTTTGCCTTTTCCATAAAACCAAGACAATCAGCTGCATGACCAAAGATTCTAGCTTTTCCTACTATTGGCCACCACATAGCAGAGCTTTGGATCTTGTGTCACAAGCTATCACTAAAAGGGTGGAATAGTACAACCCCAATGAGTTGGGGATTTAATGTCCCACAGGGATACTATGTCAAAAGAGAAACAGAAATGGGAGAAAGCTGAAGAAATAAATTTCTGTCCCAATGGTCTACTCTGAGGTATGTCCTTTTGATCCTTATGGATCATCTGGAAAAATTTCCTATTTCAAGTAGATTCCATCCAAGAAATTCACTGGGTTTCATTGTGGTTTTTCATGAAGTGATAGCCATTGTCCCTTATTTCTTACTATACAACCTTACTTGTTTCAATTATCTTTATTTCTCATCTTTGTTACTATTGGTTTCATCTCTAATATATAACAATTAATACTTGAATAAAAAAGAAGTCTAAGACAATAGGCTTGTGTACATGAGTGCATATTCAAACACTGAAGAGAACTGATATTAAACAATATTGCCTTGATTCATCCATGGTTCAAACAAGAAATCACAAAGAAATTAGAAAATAACTTGAGTTGGTTAAAAATGAAACTGCAACAATTCAAAGTTTATTAAAGCTGCTAAAGCAATGCTTTAAGGAAAATATACACCTTAAATGTCTATATAAAACAGGAAGGAGGAGGAGGCAGGGACAACAGCCAGAACAGGTAAGGGGGAGAGCCCCCAGGCAGAAAGTGGGAGCCAGTTCGGAACTGCTAAGGGAGACAAACTTATCTGTCAGTTTGTCATACTGTGGTAGCTTGTGTGTTGTTGTGAGGCTGAAAGTTGTACCACAGATGTTTCAAATGCCAGCAAGTTTCCCCATAGTGGATGTATTTCAGTGGAGCTTCCAGACTGAGACAGACTTGTAAGAAGGAAGAGGCCACCCATTTTTCAAACAATTGATCATAACAATTGAACATAACAACCTTATGAATAACCATGAAACACTGTCAGATATATTACTGGATGACTTCATGAATAGCTTTGAAACATTGTCTGATACAGTGCTGGAAGATGAGGGCCTCTGGTCGGAAGACACTCAAAATACAACTGGGGAAGAGCTGCCTCATCAGAGGATAGCCAACCTTAATGATATGGATAAAGTAGAGCTTTTGGGACCTCCATTTGCTGATGTGGCACAACTCAAAATGAGAAGAAACAGCTGAAAACAACCATTAACAATCAGATGGAATGTACTAAGTATGAATCTAGGAAAATTGGAAGTTGTCAAAACTGAAATGGAACACATAAAGATTGATATCCTATGCATTAGTGAGCTGAAATGGACTGGTTTTGGCCATTTTGAGTCACACAACCATATGATCTACTGTGCCAGGAATGACAAATTGAAGAGGAATGGCATGGCAATCATCATCACAACGAATGTTTCAAGACCTACCCTGAAGTACAGTGCTGTCAGTGACAGTATAATATCCATACACCTACAAGGAAAGACAGTTAATACTACTATTATTCAAATTTATGCACCAACCATGAAAGCCAAATTGAGGAAACTGAAGGTTTTTACCAACTTCTTCAGTCCAAAATTGACCTAACACGCAATCAAGATGTGCTGATTATTGCCAGTGATTGGAACGCAAAAGTTGGAAACAAAGAAGAATCACCAATAGTTGGAAAAGTTGGCCTTGGTGATAGAAATAATGCTGGAGATCGCATGGTAGAACTTTGCAAGACTAAGGACTTATTCATTGCAAATACCATTTTTCAACAACAGATAATGATAGTTATATATGTGGACTTCACCAGATGGAGTTCACAGAAATCAGATTGACTACATCTGTGGCGAGAGGTGATGGAGAAGATAAATATCTTTAGCCAAAACAAGGCCAGGAGCTGATTGTGGAACTGACCATCAACTGCTTATATGCCACTTTCAGTTGAAGTTAAAGACAATTAAAACAAGTCAAAATATGACTTTGAATATATCCCTCCTGAATTTAGAGACCATCTAAAGAATAGATTTGATGCATTGAACACCAATGACTGAAAACCAGAGGAATTATGGGATGACATCAAGAACATCATCCATGAAGAAAGCAAAAGGTTGTTAAAAAGAAAGAAGAAAAGATGAAAATCGATGTGAGAAGAGACTCTGAAACTTGCCCTTGAATGAAGAGTAGCTAAAACAAATGCAAGAAAT
>NW_006921713.1:3111395-3120279 GCF_000298275.1 Orycteropus afer afer
CAAAAGAAGATGGCATACACAGAGTCACTATACCAAAAAGAACTGGTCAATGTTCATCCACTTCAGGAGAAAGCATTTGATCGAGAACCAATGGTACTGAAGGAAGAAGTCAAGTCTGCACTGAAAGAATTGGCAAAGAACAACTTTCCAGGAACTGACGGAATACCCCTTGAGATGTTTCAACAAATAATGCTGTGCTGGAGTCACTCACTCAGCTATGCTAAGAGATTTGGAAGACAGCTATCTGGCCAACTGAATGGAAGAAATTCATATTTGTACTCATTATAAAGAAAGGTGATCCCACAGAATGTGGAAATTATCAAACAATATACTTAATATCACATGCAAGTAAAATCTTATTGAAGATTATTCAAAAATGGTTGCAGCAGTATATTAACAGAGAACTTCTAGAAATGCAAGCTGTATTCAGAAGAGGGCATAGAATTAGGAATATCATTGCTGATGTCAGATGGATCCTGGCTGAAAGCAAAGGATACCAGAAAGGTGTTCACTTATATTTTGTTGACTGTGCAAAGGCATTCAATTGTGTGGCTCATAACCAATTATGGATATCATTGAGAAGAATGGGAATTCCAGAACACTTAATTATACTCATGAGGAATCTGTACATAGGCCAAGAGGCTGTCTTTTGAACAGAAATAGGGGACAGTACATGGTTTAAAATCAAGAATAGAGTGTGTCAAGGTTGTGTCCTTTCACCATATGTATTCATTCTGCATGCTGAGCAGATAATCTGAGAAGCTGGACTATACAAAGAAGAAAGCGGTACAAGGATTGGAGGAAAACTCAGTAACAACCTGCAATACACTGATGGCACAACTTTGCTTGCTGAAAGTGAGGATGGCTTGAAGCACTTACTGATAAAGATTGTAGACTACAGTCTGCAGTATGGATTACACCTCAATATGAAGAAAACAAAAATCCTCACAACTGGACCAATGAGCAACATCATGATAAATGGAGAAAAGTTTAAACTTGTCAAAGATTTCATATTACTCGGTTCTATAATCAACACCTCTGGTAGCATAGTGCCTAAGGCACTTGATGGCTAACCAGAAGGCTGGCAGTTCAAACTCACCAGCCACTCCTCGGAAGGAAGATGGAGCAATCTACTTCCGTAGTGATACTGCTTCGGAAACCCAAGGACAGTTCGCTATGAGTCGGGTCCGACTTGACAGCACATAACAACAACAACAATAATCAACACCAATGGAAGCAGCAAGCAAGATATCAGAGGATACATGACATTGGCGAAATCTGCTGCAAAAGACCTCTTTCAAGTGCTGAGGAGCAAAGATGTCTCCTTGAAGACTAAGGTGAGCCTAACCCAACCCATGGTATTTTCAATCACCTCCTATGCATGTGAGAGCTGGACAATGAACAAGGAAGACTGAAGAAGACTTGATGCTTTTGAGTTGTGGTGTTGGCCAAGAATACTGAAAGTACCATGGACTGCTAAAAGAACAAATCTGTCCTAGAAGTGCAGCCAGAATGCTCCTTGGAAGCGAGAATGGTCACACTTCGTTCACCTACTTTGGTCATGTTCTGAGAAGGGACCATTCCCTGGAGAAGGATATCATGCTTGGTAAAGTGGCACATCAATGAAGAAAAGGAAGGCCCTCAACGAGATGGATTGATGCAGTGTGCAACAATGGCCTCAGGTATAGCAAGGATCATGGGGCTGGCACAGGACTGAACAGTGTTTTGTTCTGCTGTACATAGGGTCACTATGAGTTAGGGACGACTTGATGGAACCTAACAACAACAAGGAAAGGTCTCAAATCAATTATCTAACTTTCACCTTAAGAAAGTAGAAAGAAAAGTAAGACAATAGAAGAAAAGAAATAATAAAGATCTGTTCATAACAATAATTAATTAAATAGGAGACACAAATAGAAGAGAAAACAATGCAACCCCAAGTTATATATTTGAAATGATGAACAAAATTGATATACCCTTAACCAACACTATCAAGATGAAAAAGGGAAGGCACATATTACCATTATCAAGAAGGAAAGAAGGTTGAATAACATGATGAACATAATTAATGTCACTGAACTGTAATTGTGAAGATTGTTGAAGTGGCAAATATTTTGTTACCTATGTATATACCACAATAAAACAAAGACGAAAGAAAGAAAGAAAGAACAATTTGTCATGGCTTGAATTGTTTCCTTCAAAAATATGTGTCAGCTTGGCTGGACCATGATTCTCAGTGGTTTGACAGTTATGTATTGAGGTTATTTGGCAGTTATATAATGATATAATCATTTCTCATAATGTGATGTGATGTGATCACCAATCAGTTGTAAGGGAATTAGAATAAGATGAAATATCCTTACTTAGGTCACAGCCCTAATTGGATGTAATAGGAATTTCCCTGGGGTGTGTTCTGCGTCACCTTTTATCTTGCAACAAATTAAAGGAGAAAGAAGTGATCAGAGAGAGAGGGACTTCACTACCACCAACAAAAAAGAGCTCGGAGCAGATGTGTCCTTAGAACCCAGGTCCCTGCACTAAGAACCTCCTGGACCTAGGGGAAGATTAATGCCAAGACACACATAGATCTCTAAGGAATGCCCACAGATGTTGAAAAGACCTTCTTCCAGAGGCAGCAGAAAGAAAAATCTTTTCCCAAGAGCCAGCAACATGAATTCAGACTTTGAGCCTCCCAAACTGTGACAGAATGAATTTCTGTTTGTTAAAGCCATCCACTTGTGATATTTCTGTTATAGCAGATAGATAGATAGATAACTATGAACAACTTTATGTCAACAAATTTAACAACAGATGAAATAGATAAATTCCTAGAAATATATTAATTACAAAAATTGATGAAGAAACATAAAATCTTAATCTTTATCAAGTAACAAAAATTTAATTACTAATTAAGCATATTTTCATGAAGAAGGACCTAGAGCCATCAAATATTTAGAGAAGAATTATGCCAGTAATGCATAAAATTAAAAAAAAAAAATAGAAGAGAGAACATATGCCAAAATATTATAGGTGGTCAGTACTACCTTTATAACAATATTAGAAAAGAAGACATTTCCTAAATCAATAGTCTAAAATTTTACCTTAAAGAAGCTAGAAAAAGAAGGGTAAATTAAATATAAGTAAAATGAAATGATAAACAACAGAAATAGTTCATAGAATAAATAGACAAAACATCAAAAAGAATATAGAAGGTCTGAAGAACACAACTACATTTAACCTAATAGTCCTTGAACCCCAAAATGACAGAACACACTTTATTTTCATGTGGAAGCAAAACATCTACTAAAATTACCATGCTGGATCATAAAGCAAACACACATTGAAATTAAACTGGAAATCAATAACAAAAACACACACAAAAAATAGACTTTGAAGACTGATTGGTCTGATAGACTGGTAGAATCCCCAAAACTCTGGCACACCCCTAGAGATCAATTTTCAGCCACGCAATGGGTCTATAAAGTGACTAATAACACCAGGGAGGAATAATTCCTCTGTACAATCAACCACATGAGACCAAAAGCCCAGCATTTGCCCAAAAACAAATCTCAGAAGACAGAAAGGAATAGGAAAAAAGGAAGAATGGAAATGGAAACCCGGGGAGGAAGTGCCAAGAATGCTGTTACATTGAGGAGACTGCAAACAATGTCATCAAACAAAATATATATAAATTGTTGAGTGGAAAATAAAGTCACTCCATAAATATTCACACAAACTGCAATAAAAAGTATTTTTAAAAAATAGACTTTGAAATAAATCGATTCACTTATAAATAATCTATGGCTGGTTTATACAATATCCACATCTACATATAAATTCATGTTTAAAGAAATTGACTAAGTGACTTTCCCGAACCATCTAAGTAATAAATGTTGGAGTCAGAATTTGAAGGCTGTGGTTCTGAAGCATTCTTAGTACATTAAAAAAAAAAAAAAAAAAGCCAATTGACATCAAATTGCTCTGACTCCTGGTGACCCTATGTGTGTCACAGTTGAGCTGTGCTGCACAGAGTTTTCAATGGCTGATTTTTGGGATGTAGATTGCCAGGCTTTTCTTCTGAGGTGCCTCTGTGTGAATTCAAACCTCCTGCCTTTGGTTACCAGCCAAGCTCTTAACAATTTGCCCTACGGACAGACTCTGTTGCCTACCTATTTTCAAGTAAAAATTGAGCTGTTTGGAGGAAGACGCTGAAAAAGGCAAAGTGATGGTTATAATCCCCACATAAGCCTGTTAGTTTAGGTTTGTGCCATGGGAACCCTTAATTTAAACCAACTGTGCTGTGTGTGCCATTGCTCTAAAAGGAACCAAGTTAGACTATGTGTGTGGATTCAAGTTGTTATTGTTGTTGTTGTTATGTGCCATCAAGTCAAGCCCGACTCATAGTGACCCCTCCTTGGGTTTCCGCGGTAGTGTCACTACTGAAGTAGATCACCCCATCTTCCTTCTGAGGAGTGACTGGTGGGTTTGAACCGCCAGCCTTCTGATTAGCAGTCAAGTGCCTTAGGCACTATGCTACCACAGCTCCCTGTGTGTGGATTAGTGTAAAGTATATAGTTGCTACCAAAAAAAAAAAAAAAATCTATATTGAAAGATACACCCTTTTCAGCACATTCTGAATGGCCTATTGTACTCTGAAATTCAGAGTACACTCTGTAAAGTAGAAACTGGAAGTTTAGAATTGATATCAGGAGATTTATTTAAAACATTAATCTAGAGATTCAAGAGCAGTTCTAAAGGCTATAATTTGAGTTGAAGAAAAAAAAAGAAAGAAAAATCAAAGTGACAATTAATAACTAATATAGCTACTTTTTCTAGCTAGTAATGTCCAAACAGTCCTCACTGTGATTTTAAATTTTAATATAAGTTAATTATTCATAATAAAATATTTAATTAAATTAATTAATAAACCCTTTTTTTTTTAGATTGGGAAAAATTAAAATAGCACCATGACTTCTAAATCATTGCTAGACACCTGCTGAAAATATTTAAATTTAGGCTTATGGTATGAAATGTCCAGGCACATCCCTTTTGCACAGTGTTGAATACATGAGGAAATGGCAATACATTCCTTTGAGAAAGAAATAAAACAATATAATTACTACAGATACTTGCCGTAGTGTTCCATGGTTCTTCCTCCTGAGTTCAGCAAAGGGGTTCAAGGTCTGAAAACCAGCTCCGTTCTAGAAACCGAGTGAGAGAGAGTGCATTGTAGTAGATTACCTGGTATAGCTTTTCTAGCCACAAGTCTTTGTAAACTCCGTGATGGAATTTGCTGTGAGCAACTGAGGAGCTTCTGATTGTAAAAGTTATCCACCTGGGGTATTTCTGATGGGAGCAGCACAAAATAATGTTCTAGGAGGTTCGCTGTCTCTCACAGGCTTGGAATTCTGATGTTGTGGTTGGCTAGTTTGGCCACTCTGCCGGGCTCAAAAGGAGACCTTCTAGAGGCAGAACTCTCTCTGACTTCTGGCTGAGAACGGCTTGCTGCTGAGAAGAAACGTGCTCCTGAGAACGCACTCCTGAGACACGCACCGCTGAGAAAGAGACACAAGAGACACTCATTGCTGAGAGAGACACCGAGGGACACGCACTGTTGGGAGAGAAACTGTTGGGTGAGAGACAGTGGGCTGAGAGAGACTGAGCGTTTTTCCTGAACTTCAGTTGTAACATGGTGCTTCCCTAATAAACCCATAGTCTGTGAGTTCTGTGTGGCCAATGCAGTGAATTATTGAATCCAGCAGAGAGGTGATGGGTGCTGTGGGAGGAACGGTTGGTGTCAGGGTTGGTGAAAGGGCTGGAGGGAGGCAGCATGTCTGGCCTCACAGGAATAGGCCTTGGGCTATTGATGGTGATTCTGTCTTCCTCTTGTGGGGTTAGAGGAGGTCAGAAGATGTGGCCTCCTAGGCCTTTTAGCAGAGAGATTATAAATATTTATTGAGATGATTTTCTAAGCCTCATGATCATCCCTTCTTAAATGTCTTTTGACTGCACAGAATGAACAATAATTTTATGGCTTCTCCCTAGGGATATGGTATTTAATTAACCATCTTCTTAGCTCTCTGTAGATCAGGAGCTTCTCAGATTGTACTCTCTTTATAATTATTGCATCCACCTTGCTTCTTAGTGTTATGCATCATTACCTGGACTCATTTTGGGAATTTTACCAACACCATCGATATCAGAAAATTCAATTCTGAAAAACACCATGTTCTATTCCAGAAGATATGTTCTACTGAGGTTCTTTTTGAAGCTGGTACCTCCTCTCTAATCAGCAGATTCCTTGTCAGTTTGGTAAACAAGGTGTGTTCTGGACTCTCCAACTGAACATAATTAGCTGGTAGGATTTCCAGCATAGTGCCTAAGCATTTGACTACTAACCAGAAGGCTGATGGTTCAAACCCACCAGCCACTGCTCGGAAGGGAAGTTGGGTAATCTACTTCCATAGTGATACCACCTCAGAAACCCAAGGAGGGGTCATTATGAGTCAGATTTGACTTGACTGCAGTGAGTTTGAGTTATAGTACATCCAGGAGGTAATGATGTGAATAAAGTGCTTGGCTGCTAACCAAAAAGTCAGTAGCACAAACCTACCAGCCACTCCACGGGAGAAAGATGTGGCAATCTGCTTCCTTAAAGATTTACAGCCTTGGAAAACCTATAGTGGTAGTTCTAGTCTGTCCCATAGGATCACTATGAGTGAAAATTATAGCAGTGGGTTTGGAGTGAGTTTACAGTACATCCATTCTACCATGGTCAGCCTCTAGTAGTGGTTCCTGCTTTTCCTGTGTTGCAGATTGTCTTACCATGCCCTATTTGGCCTCTCAACTCTTCCACACCTATATAAAACACAAGTAACAGGCATACTGCATTTCAGAGTGCTTTGCAGATTTTTTTAATAATAGTGTTTTGTTTTGTTTTTTACAATAGTGGACTCATACAATATTTGTCCTTTTGTGATACTTATTTCATGTTGCATAATGTCCTCCAAGTTCATCTACATTATGAGATTTTTTTGTGGATTCATTGTAACTCTTTAACTTTGCATAATATTCCATTGTGTCTATGTAGCATAGATTGTTTATCCATTAATCCATTGATAAGCACTTAGGTCATTTCTACTTTTTGCTATTGTGAATAATACTGCAATGAACATGGTTGTCCATATATCTATTCATGTCCAGCTCTTATTTTTCCAGGATATATACCCAGTAGTGGCATTGCTGGATGAAATGATATTTCTATTTCCAACTTTTTAAGGACGCACAGTATAATTTCCACAGTGGTTTGCCATTCCAATCTCTTCCCAACCTTGCAAGCATCTATCATTTTCTAACTTTTTGAACTTTGCTAGTATTACTGGGATAAGATGGTATCTCATGGCTGTTTTGATTTGCATCTCTGTAATGGCTAATGATTAGAAGCATTTCTTCATGTGTTTGTTGACCACCTGAAAATCTCCTTTGGTGAAGTGTCTCTTCATGTCTTCTGTCAATTTTTTAATTGAATTTTTGTCTTTTTGTTGTTGAAGTATTGAAGTTTTCTCTAAATTTTAGACATTAGTCCCTTGTCAGATTTGTCAGTGTCAAATTTATTTTCACAGTCTGTAGGTTCTCTTTTTACTTTTTGTAGAAGTCTTTGTATGCACCCAGGTCTTGAATTTTTAGACCTTAGTCCTCTAGTTTATCTTCCGCTGCTTGTTCATTTTTAGCCATGTTTGAAAGGCTATTTATGCTATAAAGCAGGGCCCCTAATTTCTTCCCTATATTTTCTCTGAAGATCATTATACTTTTAGGATTTACCTTAAGATCCATTTAGAGTTGTTTTCTGTATAAGTTGTGAAGTATGGATCTTGCTTGATTTTTCTGCAAATGGATATCCAGTTTTGTCAGCAACATTTGTTAAAAAGACTGTCTCTTCTCCATCTAATGGATTTTAACCCTTTGTTGAAGACAAGCTGTCCACAGATGTTTGGATTTTCTTCTGGGCTCTTAATTCTATTCTATTTATCAATGTGACTGTCATTGTACTAGTGTCAGGCTGATTTGGTTACTGTGGCTTCACTGTAGGTTTTGAGATTAATAAGTGTTAGGTCTCCTACTTTGCTCTTCTTCTTCAGCAGTGCTTTGCTTATCTGGTTCTCTTTCTTTCCATATAAAGTTGGTGATTAGGTTTTCTATCTCTTTAAAAAATGAGGACAGAATTTGGATCAGGATTGCATTATGTCTATAGATCACTTTGGGTAGCATTGACATTTTCACAGTGTTAAATCCTCCCATCTGTAAGCATGGTATGTTCTTCCTTTCTATAGGTCTCTGGGCTTCTTAAAGTAGTATTTTGTAGTTTTCTTGCATAAGTCCTTTGTATCTCTGGTTAGGGTTATTCTTTTTGGTCACTTTTGTAAATAGAATTATTTTTCTTGTTTTCTTTCCAGAGTTCTCTTTGTTGGTGAGGAATCCAACTGACTTTTTGTACCCTGAATCTTTCTATTAGTTCCAGTAGTTTTCTTGTTGAGTCTCTGGAATTTTCTATGTATAGAGATCATAACATCTGCAAACACTGATGGTATTAGTTCTTTGTTATCAATTTGGATGGATTTATTTCCTTTTCTTGCCTTATTGTTCTCACTAGGACTTCCTATACAATATTGAATAGGAGTGGTGACAGGAGACATCTTTGTTTAGTTCCTGCTCTCAAGAAGAATGAACCAATTACTATAATGAAATGTGCAAAGACCTGGAGTTTGAAAACCAAAAGGGAAGAACACACTCAGCATTTCTCAAACTGAAAGAACTGAAGAAAAAAATTTAAGCCTCAAGTTTCAATATTGAGAGATTCTATGGGCAAAATGTTGAATGATGCAGG